>NW_009234958.1:0-1949 GCF_000690835.1 Fulmarus glacialis | reverse complement strand
TGTGTCCCTTTCCTCCACCTGGCTGTAGGCAGGACCCCTCTCGTTCTGGTCATAGTATCCGTTTCTCACTTCTTGCAAACGCGAGTCAAGAATTCCTTCATTACAATCAGAAGTAAGATCAGCCTTTCCAGTCTGTTTGGGGAACTGTTCACTGGAAACTGGACCGTCGTGAGACAGGTTTTTTCTTGAAACTGGAGCAGCAATTTTCCTGCGAGAACCCCCTTGTGTGATTATTTTTCCTTGCAACTCGCGTACCTCTGCCTCTAGGATCGAGGTAAGTTTTCCATCTCACTTCCTCATGTCCTCTCCATGGTCACGCAGGTAAAACCACAGGGTGCCCCGGAGTGCGTACCTTACATACCCTCGATCTTGGGCAGAAGAACGCTGACTCATAATAGCTGAGATACTGGTCCATACAGGTGGAGAATAGGACATTTCCTCTTTGAATTGCTGGACCTCCCGGGACAGTTTCTCCACAGCCGAGACAAGGGAGGAAGAGACAGTTTCTTCGTATTCCCGGAGTCTGCTAACCACTTCATCCACCATTGGTACTTCTTCCTCTCTCCAGGACAGTATTGCCAATGAATTGGCATACAACGTTGGTGCACTCCGTACCAACTTCCGCCACATGGGTTGCGTGCACTGGCCTTCATCTGGATCTTTGGATAATTGCTTGTTGTTCAGGTTACTATAAACCACCTCCAGTATGGCTAAATCCCTCAGGTACTGGATTCCTATCTCCATAGTGGTCCATCTGCCTAGGCGATATATAACATCTTCCTTGAAAGGATACCTTTCCTTCACGCCTGACAGGAGTCGCCTCCAGAGGCTGAGGACTTGTGCCCCTTTTCCAATTGCTTTGTCAATGCCCCCTACCCTAGAAAGGAATCCCAGCTGCTTGGCTTCCTTACCCTCTAATTCCAGGCTACTGGCCCCATTATCCCAGCATCGGAGCAGCCCGGTGACAATGTGCTTGCCTGGACGGCGGCTGAAATCTTTTCGCATATCTTGCAGCTCACTCAAGGATAGGGATCGGGTGATTTCTGTCTCATTTATGAGTTCTTCCTCTTCCTCCTCCCCTCCTCATGATGGCCCTGCTTTTCCATCATCCCTTTCTAAACGACCTGACTTTCACCTCCAAGTTTTCTTCTTGTGTATAGGGGCAACTGATCCTAGCACGGGTTGGTCCTCTGGTTCAGCCACGGTGCCTGTTGCCGGGGTTTGAGTAGCCGCAGAGCCTGTCGAGGGGGTTGGAGTAACTGCAGCTCCTGTTGCGGGGGTTTGAGTAGCCACAGTGCCTGTCGCAGGGATTGATCTCTGGATGGTATACCTAAATAGTTGTTTAACCCTAAACAAGACCTGAACTACATTCAGGAGACATAGCAACAGGAATATGCTTGTTTGAACATCCCAAGGAGATGCAAAATTCTCAAGAACCGTTGTGGAGGGCTTCATGAAGAGATAGAAGACAAAAGGAGTTTCTGAAGATATGAAAGGGAAGGTGAAGGAGTGGGGGAAAGTATCCCCCACCCTGTCTCCCCCCATAAATTGGTTCTATGAGGAAAAAGGTAAAGAGCGTAATTATTAATAGTTTCCGAGAGGTGGCTCCCGAGGTACTGAAATGACGGCAATGCTGAGTACAAGTACCAGATTAGATTCACAACAAATGATTTTATCATATCATAAAACAGGGTTACACAGTACAGCAAAATGATAACCCTGACCCAGCTCCAAAGGGTGATAAACAGGACAACAGGGAACATATACTGCAAGTAAGGTGTTACATAACACAACATTGAGAGCCAGCCCAACACCTTTGAGAGCCAATAAATCAACATTGTGACCAGCGACTATTAAACCAATATAATCAAAGCTTATAACAAATTTGCCTTAACACATTTGGTCAGATCTGTCATAATATCAACCCTTCGAGCCCCACGTTGGGCGCT
>NW_009234957.1:21524-27285 GCF_000690835.1 Fulmarus glacialis | reverse complement strand
TTTGTGGGAGTGTGATATAATCAATCTGCCAAGCCTCCCCATATTTATATTTCAACCATTGTCCTCCATACCAAAGAGACTTTACTTGCTTGGCTTGCTTGATTGCAGCTCATGTTTCACATTCATGGATAACCTGTGCAATACCTGTGCAATAGCGTCCACAGTCAAGTCCACGCCTCGATCACGAGCCCATCTGTATGTTGCATCTCTTCCTTGATGGCCTTGGGTGTCATGGGCCCACCGAGCTATAAAGAGTTCACCCTTATGTTGCCAGTCCAGATCCACCTGAGTCACTTCAATCTTAGCAGCCTGGTCCACCTGCTGGTTATTTTGATGTTCTTCTGTGGCCCGACTCTTGGGTACGTGAGCATCTACGTGACATACTTTTACAACCAGGTTCTCTACTCGGGCAGCGATATCTTGCCACAGTGCAGCAGCCCAGATGGGTTTACCTCTGCGCCGCCAGTTGTTCTGCTTCCACTGCTGCACCCACCCCCACAGGGCATTTGCCACCATCCATGAGTCGGTATAGAGATAAAGTACTGGCCATTTTTCTCGTTCAGCAATATCCAAGGCCAGATGGATGGCTTTCACCTCTGCAAACTGGCTTGACTCACCTTCTCCTTCCGCAGTTTCTGCAACTTGTCATATAGGACTCTATACAGCAGCTTTCCATCTCCGATGCTTTCCCACAAGGTGGCAGGACCCATCAGTGAAGAGGGCATATTGCTTCTCATTTTCTGGTAGTTTATTATGCAGTGGGGCCTCTTCAGCACGCGTCACCTCCTCCTCTGGGGATATTCCAAAATCTTTGCCTTCTGGCCAGTTCGCGATCACTTCCAAGATTCCTGGGCGACTGGGATTTCCTATTCGAGGCCGTTATGTGATCAATGTGACGCACTTACTCCACGTACCATGCAGTCCATGGCAAATGGTAGGGCTGTGTTTCCATCCCTGAGGCAGTCGACTCCGGGTGTACTAGACGCCCCTCCAAGTGAAAGCAAACTGTGGCCTGCACTCTGCCACCAAAGGGTTTGAGAAGAACGCATTAGCGATATCAATTGTGGCATACCACTTGGCTGTCTTTGATTCCAGTTGGTATTGGAGTTGTAGCATGTCCGGCACAGCAGCACTCAGCATCAGCATGACTGCATTCAGGCCACGATAGTTTACTGTTAGTCTCCACTCTCCATTAGGCTTTCGCACTGGCCTTATGGGACTGTTAAAGGGTGAGCGAGTCTTGCTGATCACTCCTTGGCTCTCCAGTCGAATCAGCTTATGGGTGGGAATCTGGGAGTCTTGCTGGTGCAATATTGCTGCCAACCAATGCCCAGCCAGTCCCTGAGCAGCGATTGCTGCCCCCCCGGCCAATTCCCCCCAGTTTATATACTGAGCATGATGTCACGTGGTATGGAATATCCTGTTGGCCAGATGTCCTGACTGTGCCCCCTCCCAGCTTCTTGTGCACCTGTCAGAGCATGGGAAGCTGAAAAGTCCTTGACTAGGTAAGCACTACTTAGCGACAACTAAAACATTAGTGTCTTATCAACAATATTCTCATACTAAATCTAAACCAAAGCATTACACCAGCTACTAGGAAGAAAATTAACTGTATCCCAGCTGAAACCAGGACAAACATCCAACAAAATTTCTATAAAATGTCACACTCAGAAGAGTCTCCTTTTGCACATGTTGCACATGTTGTTATCTTCCTGACAGATTTTGCTAAAATACTGTGAAAGTGTCTCTTTGTACCCATACATATTTCTTAGTTACACCTGCAGCCATTCTTTAACCTATCAAATCTTGTTTCTCTGACATTTTCTTAATAAAAAATCAAATACAGATAGGAATAAAGTATTTGCTCCTCCAGTAAACCCCTTTCTTGCAACATATGTATAAATGCTTCACAACTAGAGAAAAACTTGACTGAATTTCTATGTTTTCTAAAGGCTCACTTTCCCCTCTCACTGCACATTCTGACATAGAAATCAATGATGTAGTCTGGGATAACTGCAATCAGAAGATATTATTGCATCTTCTCTGTCACCTTCAGTTTATTGAAGAAATTTCTACTTAAAAATATCAAGTCAAAATTTACTAGAATGTCAGTTACTGAGTGTTTTCTCTTTAATCATCTTATCAATTCACTATACGGTGGAAAGGAGAGGTTTTCATTTTGTGATGAATTCTTTAGGTGGACTGATACAAACAACATTTTTAGTGATGGATGGACTAAAATAACAAAGAACCTTTAGACACATGAAAAGAATATGGGAGAACATACACCATAGAAATTATGTCTGACTTTAAAAAGTACAGCTTTTCTTCAGCTTCCATAGTAGCTAGTTTTGACTAGCTACTTTTTACCATTTCTTAGGAGTCATGTGTCTGCCACTCTCCAGCTTGCACTTTCCTAGTTTTCTAAATGAACATTTAGTAAAAACTCATTAAGGAAAGCCATAGTAAATATAAATACAAATGAAGGCAATACTTAATGCTGCCACTAAAGTTTTTGTCTTCTGCTTGCTCCAGTGAATCAAATTTACCCATGCACCAGACAAAAAAGTGTTCTGTGTGCTTTTCTGTTTTGTTCCCTTCATTCCCAGAAGACAGGGGGCTGAAACACCCAGAATTGTGTTGCTTCCTGTCAGTGCATTACATCCTAGCTGGAAACAGGACCGCTGTTTGCAATCCCAGGAAAACTTGTCTCCAGAACCAGCTGATAGAGGTGCAGCCTATTGACAATTCATACCAAATTCAGTCCCACAGGTCAGGAAACATCCCATTTTGTTACAAGGGCGTTGAATTTCTAAAGCTCAGTGCTGAATTTGGTTATTTCAAGTTTCAACTACAATAATGTGCAACTTGACACAGAACCTAGCATACTAGATGAGTATAGCTTGATAGCTGTCACTTGCTGTTTTCACTTCTTAAAACTTTCAATGTAAGCAGTGGTGCTTGGCGTTCTTCAGTTTTTCCTTCCTTTCTGCTCCATTTTTCCCAACGAGCTGAAATCTAAAATAGCGGCAAACCTTCTAAAGCAACAAAGAAACTGAACTTATTTATCATTATTTTTAAACTTCAGACTTCTAAGTACTGTTATTTTTACCTTACTTATTGCCATGGTACTTCTAAAAATAATAATTAGGTCTGTTCCTTATCAACCATTAACTGCTAAAAGCTAACTTTGTTTATGTTTTAAAAAGGGGCAGAGAATATAAATACCCCAAAGGCACATAGATTAAAGACTATAAAGAATATATCTTATGACACTCTTCACTGAAAAAGAACTACTACTCCCTTCATGAAGCAATGGATGACTCATGTCAAAATGTGTGTATGTGCATCAGGTATGATGAATGTGTTCATCCAAAGAAAGTAAAAGATATAAAGGCAGCCAACATTGGGGAAAATTGTCCCCGAGTAGAGGCAGAATACATTCGGGATGAGATGAATGAAAAAAGCCTTTAAGACAACTGTCATCTTCAGTGGTGCTGCAGTGCTTTAAAAATGTGTAGAATAAACATCTTATTCTAAGTACAACTTTTTAATCTTTCTTTTAGTGGAACCATTTTTCTTTAAAAATGTAACCCCAGAATTTTTGTAATAGGGAGCAGGCAGCACAAGTAGCATCACTATTCTCAAGCACCACGTGGTGATACCAACTGACTTCAGTAATATTTGAAGGAAAGGCAATGGGCTAGATCTTCTGCATGTATTAGAATTGCTGATTGTTTTCATTTATTAATTCTTTCATTGTACCACATACACATAAAGGAAGGTTTCCTATCATTAGGTCCAACAATTTCTCCAGATGTTCCACTAGATATTAAAAGCTGTTTCTTTTTTTTTTTTTCTTTTTTTTTTTTTTTAAATAAGAAATACTAGGCCAAAAAAAAAGGTTGGTATCTGATTTCTGAAAGTTCTGGGTTCTAGCGTAGCCAGACCCAGGCTGAAAAGAAAGTTAGAATTTACTTACATATACATTCCTAGTATGTGGCAATTACACATACATGGTTTTCAGCTTCACAGTATACACAACTGTTTAGGAGAACTAAAAAAAATTGGATGTGTGGAAACACATTACTCATTATTAGTTGCTTTAGAAGACGACTAACAAACTAAATAAAATTAGGCTCTTATTCTAAAATAAGAAACATGTTTCAGTGTAACAGCAACCCATAGCATTTTTCCTCTGGCAGCAAACAAAATGTAGCACTTGCTTTTCAGGTATTGTAAACAACCAACCAAGATTTCATTTGTCACTGCAGTGCTGAATTAACTGCCAGAAAAATAAGAAGTCGTAACTAACCTAATAGGTTAAACTCTTGTTTTCTAGAAAGTCACTTGAAGCAAGCAGGCAAAATATTCACCCGTTAGCTGAAACAGAAATTTCTGTTGCAGCCACTGTAATGAATGAATTTTGATCCGCTTTCTTTCGAAGGAGAGACTGCAACATTCGGTGTGAAGAGTGCACATCAAAATGCAACTTCTCCTTTCAATGTATAATGAACTGATACAGAGACTAAATATTTAGGAAAAAAAAAATCAAAAAGCTAAGAAATCATTCTTCTTCTTGGAAAAAAAAAAGTAATTTGCTTACAAACACATTCTACTTTAACCTTAACATTATGTGACAGACTATTCTTACTTTAATTGGGCTTAACAAGTTCTGGTAACCACTTCAAAAATAACATTTGAGCTTAGTATCAAACAACTAATTAAGACCTATTCTATAATGTAGGCTTTGAAGCATGTGCTGACATACAATCTCCCTCCTCCCCCTCCCCAGGAAATATACTGAAGCATTATCATGAACCTATTAATGTTCAAAATACTAACAAATGACAGTAAGACAACTCAATAGGTGGCTTATTTTATGTCTCTGTAGCGTTAATTATATGTACAAAATCAAGTGACTTGAAGTTTCTGGAAAGTTATTCAATCCCTAGATCACACATCTGCCTTAAAGGACTACTGTGACTGAAGAAACCATTCCAGCTGAACTTTATAATTTTGCTATCTTTTTAATACACAGCAGCAAAATGTAATTTTGGTTGAAGGACTTATTTTTTGATTAAGGAGAAAGAATAAGAAAATATAAATCGACTGCTCATAAGACAAGGTATGCATACATCTGTGAACAGGACCAACCAGTCCTGCCAACAAAGAAGCTGTTTTGTAAGCAAAATAAAATGAAGAAAGCTGTAACATGCTGCACACTGTTAGACTACAGATATGACTGCAAATGTACAATCTTATTTTATCCTATGATCAGAGACTGTTTCCCCTTGGGACCAGTGCCAATTGCATGCACAATACATGGGTAGATACTTGCCTCTGGAAGGTATTTGAAAGAGGATTCAGGTTTCTTAAGATGGTATCAAGAAGCAGCTAATTAGTCACCATGAGTTAAACACAATCTAAAATTAACGTAAATAATTTTGACACTCTAGTACCTACTGCTTAGGTGTGGAAAATAATGTTGATTTTTCTTTGTCAACAATGACTGTCTTGAAAATGGATTCAAGCATTTTTGAAACCTCTCATCTGAGCCAGTAATTGATAACTTTATATTTCTTTTCTATTTTATGGTACAGATGTTTTTCTATTTTTCCTTTTTACCCACACTGGGCATGTAAGGTGTTACCTTTTGTGTTCCTGTTTAACTGTGTGTTTGATATGATTATAATCAAGACCAGTCTTGCTGTCAGTCAGTTTGCCATTCTTCTAATCTGGATGCTATTATGTAAAATCA
>NW_009234957.1:0-21493 GCF_000690835.1 Fulmarus glacialis | reverse complement strand
AAAAAAAAAAAAAAAAAAAAGGAGAATGTTTGAGCTGTTCACTTGCCTATGCATGCATATAAAACAGAAGGCAACTTTATGAAAGGACCACTTTGGATTTCATTCTCTAAGTGGTGGTTTAGGAACAAGTACTTTTCATGATTTTTTTTTTTTAATTGATTTTTACACCTTTCTCTTTCAAACCTTTACTTATATAACGATAAGGAAAATGAATACACAAGCATGTCATAGAATTGTTATGCATCTTTTGGGACATTTACAGGAGCTGTCTATCTGTTATTAGTGTAAATGCCCTAAAACATGTTCCAGAATTCTGTGCTTATCAGCTATGCTGACACCAAAAGGTAACAAATGCAGTATGATACTGATGTATAAAACTGTTTGCACCACCTGTGCTCAAAATATGCAGACATTCTAAAAGCAAAACTTGAAATTTCTCTTTTGCCATGGCAGGATTTAGAAGCTTTTGACACAAAGGTAACAGAAAGCAAATGGCATGTCAGTACTGGGGCCTACCAAATAAAACTATATCTATTTCCTGCTGCAGCAAAGTTTGACTTTGCTGAACTGCAAATATGAATTAGACTCCACTAACAGTCAGTGAAGAGTCTATTACTCTTTCTAGGAAGCCATTAATGAAGTCTCAATTAACCTGAAACAGAGGAATTTTCCTTCACATAATGGATAAAATTAAAAATTAGCTAGATCCACCCTTTACAGCTGAACATTATGGAAATTTCCTTTTCTCAGTTCTCTGTAAACAAGTCATGTGAACAGCTAATGACTTCCACTGCAATCGCTGTGTCAAACCAGTTCTCTCACAACTTTGCCAAAAGGGTACCTCAGGTCAGCTATTGCTTTCACTAGCCTTATTAGTCTGTCGTTATGCCAGACAGAATTACAGGGGTGCAGGTGTTGCTGTAAGGCAGAGAACAGGTTTTCGGAGTTTTACCTGAACCACTCTCCCATTCTGCTGCTCAGTGCTCTCAATTCCCATGTCCCCAGGGCAGTGCAGCAGGTACTGTCAGTCTCCCCAAGCCTGTTTGCCAGATGCAGTGAGCTGAACAGAAACTGTGACACTGTGTGCTTCATTCAGCTGCAAATTTAGAGTATGCATATTTTCTCTTACTAGCTCCAAAACAGAAACCATTAGAATTAAGAGTGGGGAAATGAGAAATTGGAGGGGGGGAGGTGGGGGAGGCAGGGGAGCTCACAAACTTCCAAACACTGTCATTAGTTGGATTAAAATTATTTCTCAAGCTAACATTCATGGCTCACTGTTATTCAAATCTTCTTTTCCATCTATAAAGGGTTTGATCTTGTTCTTTAATAGTCAAAGCTAAAAATTCACTTTCTTGAAATTTCTTACAGTTTTTGGATCACTTCCTAAAGCATGTATTGGCATGTAATAGGGCTTTGTCAGTCAATAGACTTGTGGTATCAATCCGCTGGTTTATGGAAGAAAGAAGTACACAACTCAGTTCCCATGCATAAACAACATAAGGCAATCCAGTGGCAATCTTTACAAATCAGACAACACGCGTACAAACGTATGTTTAATTATTCAGTATGAAAGTGATTGGAGAAAACTGGATGTTGTGCTAAGCTAGGCAGCTGCTAAAAATGGATCATATTCCTCTTTCCTTTGTTCATCAAGATATCCATGGCTTTTTTAAGCACCAAGTAAGAAAAAATGCTCCTCCTGGCAAGGAAAAACTTGAGCATGCATAACACAATGTCCATACTTATCTCATCCTCTCCTTCAAATCAGCTATGGAATACTGGAATTACCGGCTTATTCCAACCAAAGACGATACTCTTACTCATGACAGAATTTTAAACATGCTGCTCCACTGAAGTAAAATAGTGATATTTCCTTGACTTCAGGATGAAGATGCCAGGGCCCTTGTACCAAGTCCTTGAGGGACTTAAGAATTTCTTTAGGCAATCTGTATTTTAAAAGTTTAAGTACTCAGTCTAGGAACAATAAATATGCCATGGAATGAATACTTTTATGATCATTCCACAAACTGCACAGAGAAGTTTGTTTTTTTTTTTTTTTAGCCAAGGTTGTTAAACTGTAATAGAATTGTTTCTTAACAAAACTAAAACTAAAAATGTCTTCATTGTTCTTGGACAGGTTTATACTGAAAACCACTGAATCAAGTGGTTATAATACATAAACATGTTTATAATGAATACTTTGACCTGAACTACTTACAGCTCAAGCTACAGAATTCCATTTCAAAATTCCGTTAACCTTTAAACTTAAACCAAACAAGTCTGGTAATGCTTTAGAAATTTATTTCACGCCTACATGGCAGAATATACAAACATAATTTGCATACAATTACCTAAGTCTATGATTAAAGCCAAGATGCAAGAAAATACTTTAAAATTTTCAAAGGTTGAGACTTTTGGTCTGATATCACTTTCCCCTTGCATTCTCACTGAAATTCCTTATTTTGTAGTGAACAACTCAGGATAAGGACATTCATATGAGAAACTTCTCTGAATGCCTATCAGCCACAAAAGCTGTAGGAAGTTATTTTGTTCTGATTCTCCTTTGAAGATGTAATATTACAATTTCACAGAAGGTGAAAGTTTTAGAACAGACCATCCTCTCCTTACAGTTTTATTTCACCCTGATAGTCAATGTATAATTTGTACCATGTTGTCATATTAAATTAAGATGTGATTTCCCTGAGATACACGCAATCAACTTCACACTGCTAAATGTTAGTGGCACTGTTTCTTTTAAGACAGCATAGAACAACAAAGCCCAGTGGAGGATTCTAAATGGCAAGAAATTCATTTTTTGCTCAATATTTTGAGAAAAATTGTGGTTTACTCCAACAGAATATCAGTGAAGAGAGGTAATGGATCCCCTGGTTATTCCAGTTGATATTGTGTTGTAGAAACTCTTTAGATCATTCAGTCTGTCTGGTTTCACTGTACCAAGACATTGTTTAAGTCCATTCTTTCCCCAAATGAGAAGGGACAAGTCTCTTTGGTTTTGGTCTCAGGTCATCATTTGTGTGAATGGTCTCACCTGAAACTAGATGCCAAGTTTCTTCTTTCTCCTAAGGAATCAGCTTCCAGTCTTCCATATGACTTCCAGTGAACTTAAGGGCAAGTATTATTACCATGTGTTATAACTAAAGCTATTGAAAACCGCATGGCCCAATATGAGATGGGCACACAAATATAATTTTCTTGTAATTACTGAAATACTGATTGCAGTGAAGTTGAGGTCCACTGTAACTACTTCTTCCTCCCGCAGGTAAGTAACTTAATTCATGTACACACGATCAACATTCCTCAGCTGTAACTGCATTGTCTTTGTAAAAAATGTTTACCTCTCCAGCTTTAGCAGCATTTCTTAGATTCTCAGGTACAACAACAGTAACTGAAATTGTACTTTCATAACTGTTGATGCCAAAAAGGAATAACACTGCAATATCTGAGACTAGTCACAGTTTTGTGTAGCGCAGACTGCTATTTAATGTGGAACATTCTTGGCAGTCACCTTGTATTCAGTTACACAGAGCTCGTCCCTTCCCATTTATTTAAGTGCCAGCTACTGCTATAGAGTACAGATATCATTAGCATTACAAAATTACTTAGAGTGAGCTTTTAAAAAAAAAACCTCTTATAGAGAGGGAGTGGAAATATGTTAGCAATAAGCGCTTTTGATGATAATACCTGTTAAGGTGTGTAAGGGAATCATACAATCAGTCCTCAGTAGACTACTATCCGTACAGGGTGACAGCACCAGCAAAACTGGAACAACCCCATAAGAAGACATATCCTATATCGTTAGAGAACAGAAAGGATTTCTTGAGCTAACAGTAAGAAAATGCCTGTAGTCCTCTTGTGTTGAAACACCAGACTGAAGATGTCAGCCAACAGCCAAAAAAAAAAAAATACAAATCTCCATCAGATCAGCTTTCAGCGGAAAGAAGGTATGATTGTCTATACTGTGCAAAGTCATTTCTGTTGCCTTCCCTTCATATGCTTTTTAAACCTTTAGTATTTTGGTTTCCTGACTCTAGAGTTCCTTTAGTTAAATAATAAATTATAATATATAATAAAACAAAGCAAAGACAAACCGAAAATAAGCTTCTGACAAAGCAGTAAAGAAAGAAGTATAAATATTTTACATAAAAACCTAGGTAAACCTACTTAAGGACACAATACAGAGGAGCATTTCTGTTACTTCCATTACAACAGAAATCAGAAAGTCCAAGCAATGGATTGTCCAGAGGCAGACAAAAGTCATATAATTTAATACATACTTAGTATATATCTATTTTATGTGTTTATTATATATTGTGTATTTACTGAAATGAACACAGAGTTATTTTTTTAAACACATACAAAACCCCTGGTGCTATAAACCAATTTGCCAACAGATAATTTATAAGTTAAAACGATAATTTATGAGTTAAAACTGCTTTACTTTTCTAAGTGCAAAAATAAGACATTCTTATTAATGAACAGTAGGTTAAGTGAGCCTAGTGATTCTAGTCTATTTTCCAACAACAGTTTCTTCTTTAACACAAATGCACTACACATATATATATATAGGGGTACCATAATAGCACCCCTATACTCAAGTCCTGGATCAATATTCTACTTGCAAAACAGGTTTTTGATTAACTGTTTTTGCCTTCTCCCTCATCATCTGTCTGTTACCATCCCTCCATTGGAAGTCCTCACATTCCTATCCTTCCTCAGATGTTCAAGTAAGACAGTTAAGGCAAGTATTCTGAGAAACACAAAACAAAAATAGCTAAGTTTTAGTTTATGCAGGTGGCTTGAGACAATTTGGTTGATTTTGTCTGGAACAGAGTAGGGAGAACTCATGCAACTGACCCAGAAAAAAAAGTCGAAACAGTAATCTTCAGCTAATAAGAAGCAATGAGCAACTGGAGATAGAAATGAAAAGACAATAAGATCTATCTATAGCCTCTATCTCAGCAGACAACAAAAGTCTAAGTATGCTTAGTGACTGAAGATCAATACTGGTTTCCACAGCTTAGCCTCATTTTAGTGTGGACCTGCCATTTACCATCTAAGTTATAGACATGATTGTGATTTTACCTCTGCATGTAGAACAGTAATTTGACAAAGGTGATTGTCTGTTTATTTAGTTATTCTTATTGTGGTAACCTTACATGCCAGGAAGCCCTGCAGACCAAAGATGAAGCACATTTATGTTCCAAAAGCCCTACAGTGCTGCTGCTTATATGATCTCTTGTGCAAGCAAATCAATTATCCTAGTCTTTGTGAGCATAATATTCACACTCCAATAAGGCTAGAAATCCATACCAAGGAAAATATAGTCAGGCTTGTTATCATCCTCTGCAATGTGTTGGTAAGAAAAGATGCAGCAGTGGTAAGCCACTAACACCCTCCTATTATGCAATAGGGGAACACAGATGCGTCAAGGCTTAAAGGGCTGACTAAATTCCCTGGATTTTCTTTCTTTAGAAATTTTCCTGTAAAATTATTTCCTGTTCAATAAACTTATGTGGGGACTCATATCTATGCATTTCTACAGATATTCTGAACCAGAATCAATACAGAGTACACATATAGTCCTTCACAAAAAGGAAGCTCTAATCACATCTTTTTTTAAGGGTTTCATTCTGATACTGTACAATCATATATTTCACTTTAAAAAAATAAAATAAAAAGCAGCAGCAGGCTACATGATAAACTATTAATGGGAAATTGAGCACAGTTTTATTCCCTTAGAACTGCCCAGAATGATTTTTAAAAAATGTAAAGTTAACACTGAACACAATGAAAATTACACACTGAAACTTGACTAAAATTGATGAGGCACTTTTCCAGATTAAAACGGAAAAAAAAAAAATTAGGAAGGTTCTGAATAAGGCCAAAATAAGAGTGACAAGCTACAAGCATCCTCTTTGGAACTGCCTCTTCCCACAGAGCTCATCACTACCATAGCGAGCAGCCAAAGAGAGTCCATGGCTTTAGGCAGAACAACTGGGTCCATCAGTTTTAATGTAAGCAATATATCCTCACACTAATGGAAATTGTTTTTATTTTGACGCATCACTTAAGTTTTACTATACTGAGAATGTCAGCAATCTTAGCAGGAAGCCCACTGAAATCCTGAAACTATTATGTTTGCCAGGTTTTCTACCAATAAAATTAATCTTACAAACTCCTCAAAAATAAAAACAATCTCTCAAAATTGCTGATGTTTCATGCTGAAGAAAAATCATGATTACTTTGATGGGGATGCTGTGATGATATAGTGGGATAAATAAATACAGCCCAGCATGTCTCACAGTTTAAGCCCACTCTTAAAAAAATAAGAATGCAGTAAACATCAGAAGGATCGAAACTAGCTTAGTCGTTTAGGAGACAGATCCCTACCTCAGTACAGGAGGTCTATGAACGACTTATACACAACCTAATCTATCAGTATAGAATTTATTCAGTTTATAGGGCATTGAGCAAATTTTCTCCCCTAGAGTGTGGATCACAAGTTGATAGGACATATTTGCAAATATATAAGCAAAATTTATTTTATGGGCTAAAAACAAAGATCAATTTCAAAATATTTCCATATATTCAAACAAAACACCATTTTAACTGAGCACATTACACAGCTTTTGTTTGGGAAAAAGTTACTTGATACGTATTTTCTTGAGGGACAAAAATAACTTCTTAGGCTGTGATTTTGAAAGTAATTCTAAAGGTGGCAGTTTCCATCTCAATTACAGTCAGAGCTAGCGGGTGTGCTTGAGGGTTGAAGGAACCCTTCGTATATCCCAAATAAACCCGTAAGCTCTGAAACCACAGCTGACACTAGCTTGCATGGACTGGGGTCTGAAGCATTCTGGCAGTGTGAAGGGGCACATCCAGAGGATATTAGAGGGCAGGTGAAGCAATTTCTTGGGAAAAGCTCCTGTATGAAAACAGACTGAAGAAAGGAAGGAAGTTCCACTGTGCCCTTTCCTCATCCAGTATGCATAACACCTCTACCACTACTCCCACAATTCATAGTATACTCCCCCACCCTGAAGTTTTTTGTAAATGTGATCTGGATGTGTATATCTATACTACCCATCTGGTTTGTAAAGAAGACAGCTGGGAGTTCAGCTGAAACAGGATGAAGCTGAGACTATGTTGCCGCTGCTTAGTTTACAGAAAGGGAAGAAAAAAGACCTACAGTCTGCAAGTTTATTCCTATGACTACCAGTCCAAATAACTATGAAAGAGGGAACAAGATATTGTTTAACCACCAGAAAGATTGCTCACTAACTTCTGATCACATTCATCCTTCCTACAGGTTGAGACGTAATGGACAAAATTAATGTGTCTCTGCATTTAGATAGTAGGCTGAGTTTGAAAAGCTAGCAGTTGGAGGATGGGGGAGGAAGACAAGGAGAAGGAAAAGAATAAAAAACATATTTTGACTTTAACACTGGAAGTCACTACAGGAAAACAATTATGGAATCCAATAACCTTATTAAAAGCATTTTTGTTAAAATGACTGCACTTTGAGTCAGGCTTCTAAGACACATTTATATGTAAATCTATATTATGCCATATCTATATTTTTAAACAGAACCAATGTGACAAACAATTTCCAGGTGTCAAAATCTTTACTTAGTTACCAACACATGCATTATATTCCACATTTTTTTTACTCCACGCTACATGACAGTAACTTAACAGAACATAGTAGCTCACTTTCTTCTTATTCAATGCTAGTCTTATAAAATGTAGTACAAAAGCTAGCCAATAAAAACAACCAATAAAAGAAATTACTGCATAACAGTAATGATCGATAACTCTCACTGGCTATTAACACTGAAGAAAAACAAGAGTAACAGTTTGTATGTAAGATTACAGTGAATCATTTCCAAATTTCAGTTTTATCTGCCAGAGAGAAAAAGTCTTCCAAGGTGAGTCTGTGTTGTGGACCTGAGTTCTCTGGCTTCCAGCAGGATAGCTAGAACTATAGACAGGAAGACATCACAGAAGAAGGTCCAGCAACAGAAAGCTTGTGGATTTTCAAAATGCTATTGTAAGTGTTACAATTTCTCTATTAACTTGTAACTTGCATGCAAAGTTCTTGCATAGATAATGTGAACAGTAGGGAGGTTCACCCATAATAAACATGAGAAATATTTCAGCCTGAATGTATGCAAATGGAAATTATTATTTGATTCAATATTTCACTGAAAGTCTGAAAAGGCAGGTTACCATATTTTGAAATCCCTGTGTGCAACTTCTTACTCAACTCTTTTATTTTCAGTTCTATGACCAAGAACCTAAATTATGGAAAGGAATAGACTGTAATGACATATTGAGCTTAGATATATTATAAAGATGTCTATGACTTGGCAGCATACAATTAGAATTTTAAAAATAAAACAGCACAAAAGCACATATGCTCTATGCATTTTAATTTTCTATTTTATGCCACACTGGCTGTGTTTTGTGGTCTCAACTGAAGAGTTAATTACAGCTCTTCCCTTACTCCAGAACTGCCACCAAAGAGAGCTGCAAAAGCATTCAGCAGTATTCAAAAGCTATGAGGAGGAGGTAAGAAGGTCTTCAGAATTGGGGAATTTCTGTAAGTAGGAGATGGGAATAATAGCTCTTAAGCAACTAGTTGAACTCTCCCTTCCATATGAGATTATGGAGCCCTGTTTTTTGCTGAGTTTCTACAAGAGTCACGGAGCAAGGTGCCCTGCACTGCAGCAAGTATCTCCATAAAGGACTAATATTGTCAACTTTATATGACGTTCACAATTCAGTCATTTGCCTAAAATAAATTCTCCATGGCTTGGTTTACTTTGACACATGTTGTGATACAATGCTGCTTGCTATAAAAAAAATCAGAGGGAGAATTGCATAACTCGTCTGCTTAAAGAATCTGCCCTTCTACACGTGTATTTTTTAACTCCAGTAAATAAGTGGCAGTGACAAGTTATAATGATTAAAACCTACAACCTCAAAAAGTGAAATCTCACAAATTAGTTTAAACTATTTTTAACATATATAAACAAATCTGTCAAATTTGGTTTAATTTCTGATGTTGTTTAATTTTACAATAAAAAAAAATCAACCTTATGATCCAAACTCATCTCAATAGTGGCACTGTGCAATTTCAATGAAACTGAATTTCAAACTACATTTTACTACTGGCAGATGTGTACCTACAATTCTTCAGTGATGACAGTTCAGACTTAACTAAACATCTAACAGATAAAATGGATATAGTGCAGTGGGTAAGCACAGAAAAACCTTTTCTGAGGAAGAAACAGAGTCTTCGTTGTCCTGGTTTCGGCTGGGATAGAGTTAATTTTCTTCCTAGTAGCTGGTATAGTGCTGTGTTTTGGCTTTAGTATGAGAAGAATGTTGATAACACACTGGTGGTTTAGTTGCTGCTAAGTAGTGCTTACCCTAGTCAAGGACTTTTCAGCTTCCCATGCTCTGCCAGGTGCACAAGCATCTGGGAGGGAGCATAGCCAGGACAGCTGACCCAACTGACCAATAGGGTATTCTGTACCATGTGATGTCATGCTCAGTATACAAAGCTGGAGGAAGAAGAAGGAAGGGGGGGGGGATATTTGGAGTGATGGCGTTTGTCTTCCTAAGTAACCGTTATGCATGATGGAGCCCTGCTTTCTTGGAGATGGCTGAACACCTGCCTGCCGATGGGAAGTGGTGAATGAATTCCTTGTTTTGCTTTGCTTGTGTGTGCGGCTTTTGCTTTCTCTATTAAACTGTCTTTATCTCAACCCACGAGTTTTCTCACTTTTGCCCTTCTGATTTTCTCCCCCATCCCACCGGGGGGGAGTGAGCAAGCGGCTGTGTGGTGTTTAGTTGCTGGCTGGAGTTAAACCACGACATTCGTACAAGGAGCAGAGAAGCATTGGTCCTTTTTATCTCTCCCTCCTTCCTCCCCAGGGTCAGACTGACGAAAGAATAGACCTCTGCCCACTTATTGCCATGTCCCTGGCTGATCCAACACAGCAGGTCGAGAAGGGACACACCCAGCCAGTCAAAAAGCATTTTCATACAAGCAGAGCTTGTGGAAGGAGTGGATTTTTTTAAAAAATACAAACTTCTAATAAACATAATTTGCATCACTCACAAAAACAGAATGTCTTCATCAAGGTCTATAAAAATTTTTTTAGGTAATAGTAGGGATGGTTCTTTAATAGGATTTCTGTTGATCAGTTTTCTTGAGCAAATACATAGTGGTCACTTCATACTTGTTTCTTAGGATTACCTTTTCGGTTATGATATTATCATTGGGTCTCTATCTCAGTTGTCTTGCAGACATGGAATATGGCAGCTTTTTTAGTAGAATCAGATTCTTCATCACATGCTAATAATCCTTTTCAGATATCCAGATACCAAGGGGCCATTACAAATTGATCAGCACATGAGTAAGCCCAATAGTCCGTTCAGAGCACAACATTCAATGAAGGATAAAAGAAACAGCATTTGCCAAGCATCTTGTTTATTCATGTGTACTGCATGTCACAAGTTATGTGTGTTCTCAAGGGATTAAATACTAGCCGTCTGAGTTACTTACAAAGATATTGGGAGACCTGGACCTGCCACACATAGTCATTCTAAGGAATATCAGTAGACCTGAAAGCATCAGCACTCAACACTATCAGGTCCTTATATTTTGTTTGCTAAATAATTATAACAGCTTAAAAGTATTCTGAACGTTGTACAAAGTCTTATCTATCTCACAGTTATTAGCTAATAAGCTATTCTAACAGCTGTTACATATTTCTGCATCAACTTTATATTTTTTAAAAGATTATTTTAATCTATAGCTATAAAAACACACATTATTTATAACAAAAAAAAAAAAAAAAAACAGAAAACAAAACAAAAAGAAAACCAAACCAAATTCTGAAACAACCAACAAAAAAAAAAAAAGGCATAGCTAGACACAAAGCAGCAAAACTGGGCAAGAGGGAACACACAGATGATAAGTCAAGACAGAGAGTATTGTCTACATGTTTTGTATTGTAACTCATCTTGTTTGAACTAATGCTCCATGTGCTAGTGAATTTTCTGCCTTCCCCCAGTGTAAAAAATCATACTCACAGCAGTGAAAGGATGCCTCCTAATATTTATGCATTGGGAGCAAACTACATTTCCAAAGAGATATGAACGAATCACTTTTAAGAGATTCACTGTATTACCATGCCTAGTTTGTTCTCCTTGGGAAACACAACATATTTTGAATCTCACATGTGTTTTGACACACTTTTTTACTTGGTGGTGTCTGGTATAACAGTACATAAAACATCAGTTAATGTTTCACACAGCTCTGATGTCGTGTTGAAATATACTATTAACACTCCTCAGTGTGAAGCTCATGTTGCAAGCACAAGGGTGGTAATGTCTGTGTGTGCTGCAGGTATATTTTCTATTTTGTCGGGGAGACATGGTATGTAATATTATCTGGATTGTCAACAATGCTAACAGGTTTAGGATTTTAAGATCCTAATTTGCCATTATACCATTAATACTTGATTCCAGAGACCTGTTAAAAAAACCTGACAAAATATCTATTCAGGAGGTTGAACTTCCTTGCAAACTGAACTTTCATTTCGTTGTAAATATATACACAAAAAAGTCTAAAAAGTCTTGCTGTTGCATAGAATATACAGAACTGCAGAAAGACTATTTATGCAATAAAAACCCAAAGAAATAAAAATGTGAAATGAACACAACTTAGTGATATGGATGAATTCTCCTTGCAGTGTATTATCAAAATCACAAGGACCAATATCTATATATACACATATATATATATTTAAAAAAATCTATAGATTACCCAAAAAGATATTACACTACCAACATACCCTTCTGTAGCTGCATCACTCCTGGTGTTCCTTTAAAGAAGAATGTTTTTTTTTTTTCTTTCCTGTAAACAAACTATTCCCAGCAGCAATTAGACTTAACCATGAGGGCAAAATAGATGGCAAAATCCTGCCCCTGAACCCACTAGGCTCCCAGGATCCTGTGATCCTTAACCTGGCTTTAAAGAAGAGCAGAACTGGAGAAGTCACCTACTATGCTGAAATAGTCAGCCAGGAGGTTCCAGAAGTCTGAAGAAATTTTACTTCTGGTCATCGCAACAGTGTGTAGGCAGCAGAATTTCAACTCCATAAGGAGTTCCAGAATGAAGCCTTTGTTTTGTTCTGAATCAGAATGAAATATCACACACACTTGATATTTTTTAATAATTTAGATAAACCACAGCCTTAGAAAATGAGGCAGAAAGAGGCATCAGGAGATTGTTCTATTACCATGCCAGTAGACAAACATCAGCTATATCAACATCATTTGTGGCATATGTGTCTCACCTATTCTTAAAAACCTCCATTAGCAGGACACTACAATGTCTCTGAGCAATCTATTCCAGTTCATTTTTTTTTTAATAATAAAATAATTTGTATTTCCACATTGAAAAATAGATATGATTTGGAAGAATGAAATAAATGTTTAGTCTTAAGAAATCTTGAAATATTTGGATATTTTTTTCTTTTAAATAAAATATCTAAATTAGGGAATTACCATGGAAAGTTTAAATTTGATGGAATAATGCTTTCTAAATGAAAAAAAAAAAAAAAATCTGGACTCTTTAATATGCTTTCCAGCTATACTGTGTATTAAAACAAAGACCTCCTGCTAAGGATTGTACCTTTTTACTTCACAGTGGATTACAAATACAAATATCATACAAGTATTTGCATTTAAACATTAGGAGACCAAAGAATCGTTCTTAATAATAGGAACCCACTATATATTTCATGTGATCTATTTTAGTATGGAGCATTATTTTTTTTTTTTTTTTCTGAAAGTGTCATTTCTTTCCATTGACTGATTCTGAGAAACTAGTTCTGATACCTGTGTTATGAGCATTTAAATTTTGAAGAGACAAACCCTACTCAAGTCACCACTGTTATTGTTGGACATTATTTCATGAAGTACCAACTCTACTATTTTTCAGAAACAACACCAGTGTCTCAGATGAACTCACTAACTGAACTAGTATTGCTGCACATCACACCTGGGTATTTTGCCACCAACCTCAATGTGCCTCTTGCTGTGTGAAGTCCTTTCGAGCAGTAACTCCCCTGCCAGCTGGAGCAGTATTACAGAATAAAAGAGTTCTCAGTGTCACAGCAGGTGAGGCAACTAACAGAGACTTCAGTCCTTAGTCTCTAGTTCTTACTGAATTTTAAAGGAGTTCTTATTTCAAGCACTTCTTTATAGAGATATGAAAAGTTTCCTATATATAAGTATATATCCAGGAGGGAAAAATGGGTGGTGTTCACAAAATCAATAATTACGGGTATGTTTCCTGTATGATTTGAGACCATAAGGTCCTGTTTAGGAGTCCAATAAAAAAAAGGGGGAAAAAAAAAGAAAAATAAGATACAAGGCTTTTAAGCATACTATGTTCTGAAATGTACATGAGTTTTCACACACAGACTTTCTGAGAACTCAGGACTCCCATAATTCTCTTTTCATGTCTGATTAAACAGCATTTTATAGGACTTTTGATTATATTTTACATACAAGCTCTGTACTGCACAATGACTTTTTCTCCCTGTTTATTTTTCCATTAAGCGGTCTCAAGTGGGCTTTCTTGGGACTTCCCAGCTGTGTCAGGTAATCTTTACTTAAAGATTCTGCTCCTCCAGCTTCAGCAGGCAGACTGGGATTGATTATTCTAAATTGTTCAGTGCTTTTGCTATTGCTGAGTGATACTTTTAGATCTGTTGCAAGATATCCTGGAAGAGGGCTTTTCAGGCTTTCGGGTGTGCTGATAGGCTTCCAAACTCCTGATTATAGGCATCATGCATATCTACCAGCTTCAGACCTCATGGCCTGATCCTGTATTTTTAATGCATCCAGGACTCCAGCAGCATAGTATTCCAGCCCTTGGAACCAGCCACCTGTGCAAAACGGCTTTAACACATTACAGATCATCAAGATCCCATTGATTTCATAAGAATTTTTGAGTGCTTCTCCCTTCTTGCCTGCTGAAATGCCTTGATTTTTTTCCAGGGTTCTGCAGTTGAAATTGTTTTTTCAGTCCTATTGATGTTGAGTGTTTGTTTTTAAATGGTCAAACAAAGCAGGACTTAGAACCTGGTTAAAGAATTTGCCTAGAAGGATTTTAGTTGGAAAGATTCTAAACTGCTCACAGAATAAAAATATAAACAAACAAACAAACAAAAAGATTTCTCAGAAAACACCAGAACTTGGCATCATATTGTTACTGTCCTTTTTGCAATTAAAAACAAGTGGGATTTGCGGCGGGGGGGCGAATTTTGTGTTTTGGAAGGGTTGTTTGTTTTGAAAGATAGGGTAGAACATTAAAACTGGGAAAAATGTATAGTAAAGAGAAAAAATTGCAGTTGTACAAAAACAAATCAGAGGTAAGCAGTTTTAATTATTTTGAGTGTATATGCTTTCGAACAAATATAATTCTCTGCCGTTCACAGGTTCCTTGGTTTCAAATATGATGTGGGTATTTCAGCAGCTATAGTTCGAACGAGAAGCAACAGATAAATCATCACAAGACAAATGGCAAACAGTAGGTAAATGAATTTCTGAAACGGCCTTTCAACTTAGCAGATATATCAATTATAATACAATCATTGCAATTTAGCAGTAATACAAGAAATATGACACATTAGCTGAGCCAAATCTTAAAAGAAAACTTTTTGAAATATTATTTAAATATTTCATTCATATATCTTTTTTGGTAAGGAACGCATAAAAAGAATGCAAGTAGTTTAAAAATACATATTATTTTCTCCTGCTAACATGCAGTTTTCTCCACGTTTTGACCTATTTCATTCAGACAATTTATAACTATAATAACTAATGTAATGAGTGAATTCATAGTAATTAATGATAACGAAAACATAAGGGACTCACACAGGCCTTTCCTACACCTGTACATGTCTGCCACAATACACTCGCTGGTAGTTTGCCCATTACATGGTTCCAAGTTTTACCACTTTGATGGACCTGACTACCCCTTACTTTTCTCTTTCTGCGTACTTTCTATATATTTTCCTAATTTTAATTTGTCAAATAAAATGTTTCCAGATATTTGCAAATGGAGATATAGAAAGAAAGAAAATCATGGATGGGGTAAAAAAGCAGAATAATCATATTTGAACAGGTGCACAACACAGAGGTTTTCCAGACAGCTGGTTGGACTCAATTGCACTCCAAGTCTATTAAACCCTGACGCCTCCTGATGTAATGAGAATACATTATAAATACTAACACGTTTTTGTCTAGCTTGGCATCGATGTGTCTCTACTTCCCTCTTGGACTTGGCAAATTCTGACTAGGATGAAGATTTCTTTTAATGCTCTTTGATTAAATCTGAGCTTCTGTAGAAGTAATCCTCTTTCTCTTTAACACAAAAATAATCTAGCCAGAGGAACAAGCAATGAATATTTCACTTTCTTACAATTGCTCCGGACAAGGATTGTTGTAACTGAGAGCATGACTTAACTAAATAAGAGCAAAATGGTACTGAAGAGTTTGCCAACAGTGGAAATTTTTTAAAAAAGTATTTATTCTTTTGGGGAGGTGCAATGTAAAGAAGTTTAAAAATAATTTGTTATTATGAATGTATCTGTATAGCCCTACAGCTCATCACCATATTATTTGGGGTCTCAAATTAATGATTTCTCTTAAGGAGCTGGGGAACTAAGACATCAAGTAGACCAACATACCCAAGATCACACAAACATTATGCTAAACCAGGAACTCACCACAGATTGCCTTTTTGTCTGATGAATTATCTATTACTTTGTCTCCCTTACAACTCTCAGAAAATGTAAATTGAAAATTAATATCCAAATTATAATGGATGACAGTGGAAAGATCAGATCTATCCATCTATACAGAAAGTGGCACATATACTTTCTATAGATTCATTAACCTCAAATAATACTTATGAGATGGACAGTTATGTACTACTATTTCTGTAGCTTGGTTGAATGGTTCTTAACGTTTTGATAACATATCAGCACTATTGCCTCTAAACATCAGATTTCTACAATAAGCCTCTCTTCTTATACCATTTACAGTAATAAGGCTGTAGGTGCTCAATAATCTCTGTTAAAACCTACATACAACCCAAAGCATTTTCCTAAATAAATTTGTTTTCAATAGCTCCCATTCAAATTCTTATATGTTTTATTTTTGGAATAAGCATAACATTTTCACAAAGCTTCTTCACACTATGTCGACAATTTCTTTCATTTTATTAAAACTTAAATAATTGCAAAGTCTGCTGCATACTCAGTTTTCATTACAATTCAGTAACTGTCCAATTTAGTATTTTAAGCAAAACCAATTTTGCAGCAGATACAACGTCCAGATCTATTTTGGTTAAAGTTAAGTTTTACAGAATTAGATAGCAGTATGCTGAATTTGTACACATACATACTTTATCATTCTATCTTTTCTCGCATTAACAGATTAGTATGGTTTTGTACCGTTGCCGTTATCTGCTACCTCACATTAGATACACAAGACAATAATAAGAAGCTTGGAATTTTACCTAAGTTGAAAATCTTAAAAGAAAATTGCAAAATTGTAAACTTGAAGTTTCTAACAACTTTTGTAAAAAAAAAAAAAAGAGGTGTTGCAGTCCCTTTACAAAAAACAGAAACAGTCAACAGACTTCATGTGTCTTAGCTAATGCAGTTAAACTAAGATTGGGAGTGTAGCAGATCTGCAAAAATCATTCAGATAAGAACTCAGTTGCTGAAGCTAAAGCACATTAAAATAAGACTTTCATATCAGGACTGTTAAGTGAGTAGATTGTCACAAAAAAACATCTTATCCTTAAACTCTTTGGAGAATATACTAATTTTGCAGTAGATGTACATTTTGCATTCATGGAAAAATACTGCTTTCCAATTGAGAGAACACAGAGAGGATACATGTTATAACCAAATTCCCAAAGGAGATGCTTTGAAAAAAAAAATGGTCTTGATATAAGTTAACTTTCTCAAAACTTAAAAAACATAAGCTTTTCCTTGAGAGCTATTATGCATTAAACTGGATCATAATTCAACCTAAGGTGAAACACTGGGGCTACATCATCTCTGCTACATAATGGTAACAAATACATTACATATGTGTAATAGCATAATAGAAGTGGTAAAACTGGTATGAAGAGAGAATGAAGAAGAATGTCAGGTATGGAAACCCTGGAGAAATGAGAAGAATGGTTATGAGAACGACGTGTCATCAGGGTCAAAGCGCATATCCATGGAGGTTCACAGAACACTTAGATTAGGAAAACAAAGAGGATGGCCTTCATCCACACTAAAACTAAGACTTAAGGGATGAAGAAATGACAGGAAAAAGCTAGAGAACACAGGTTTGGTACCCTGAGACATCTAGATAAGAAAACAAAAGTCAGTCAGTAAATCCTAATAATCAGAGGTGGGAAAGATGGAGAAGAAAAGCTGTAATCACCATCAGCTCCAAAAGAGAATTAAAAAAGGCTCTGTCTAAAGCAAACCCTCTGGCCAATGAAAGAACCACCCAGGAGGCATGAGGTGGTCTCACTAGCTGATGTTCTTTGTCCAACATCTCATTGAATGAAATCTTGGGCAGATCTTTTCGACACAAGCCTTTTGATGCCTGAATGCCGGACAAACCTCTTGGACAAGTTTTTTTGTAGGTATGAGAATTTAAGAAAATAAGATTTTTTTTTTTTTTTTAAATTAGTCACCTTCCTCTCCTAGAAGATGTCTCATTAAGAGTTGCTGTGTTTTTGCTAGTGTCACAACAAAATTTCCATCACAAATGGATTAAATTTCACAGTGATGATAATTTATACTTGTCTTATTTCCAACCTTTCCATTCTCTTTGTACTATAGCCTGAATTCTGCTCCCCCACCCTCAATTTTTTTATCCTTCCTGAATGGTGTTTTCAAGAACAGGACATTAACTCACTGGTTTTTCAGGCAGTGTCTTGTTCTCAGGATACAGTGGGCAACAAGATATTAGTCTGTTAGTAAAACAGACGTAATGTGACAAGCCCAGTCATTAGTTTTCTTTCTAATGATGTTCTTTCATTACACTGATACCAGGATAAAATTTGCAATGCACAAAAAGTACCTTGGCTTATAATAAATAGTAGCATTTATTGCCTCTGATAATATCAGCCTTCATTGCTGTGAGTAGGCAGCTTTAATATTATCACCCCTTGGACAGTTTTTATTTTGTTTAAAAGTCTGGGAAGAGAGAAGTATTTTTACTAGACAGTGGTCAATAGAATCAGAGGTACTTTTTGTTTCCTCTTTAAGGATTATATCTAAGAATGGAGTGTTACATTGGTGTTACTCCATGGAAAGCCATTTTTTAGAACTGTGTTTGTTCACTTCTTGTCTTTTTTTTCCCTTCCCTCCAGCTGCTTCTTCAATTACCAAGTTATATCCTTAACTACCAAGTGATATCCTCAACACAGTGACACAATCCCTCTGGATCACACCACTCTATTATCATACTACTCTTCACAGATCTAAATTAAACCCACTTGAGATCTACATTTTCCCCATCCCACCCAACAAGAAGTAATCCAGTCAACATTCTACATAAACTACCTTGCTGGACAATTTTGATGGCTAGTTGGAAATCTCTTGACATAAGAACTCTTTTTTTTTTTTTTTCTTTTTCCTTTTTTTCTGCCAAAATCCACCTGCCTTCATCCAGTTATGACACTACTTATTTTGAACACTTCCCCATCTATATAATGAAAAGCACACTGGTGGCAAAAATCTACAAGCTCGAAAACAAAACTTATATTTGAATGAATGCTGATGTGTGGTTAACACTATTGGAGAAATTATCTTAGGAGACAAGAATTAACAGAGGTTGGAGATAGAAATAAGGATTGCAGAAGAATTAAGTTCATGTATGTGGCTTATTTCAGTAGATAAATATCTCTGCTTTGGAATAGTAACTTTTCCTATCTGGATAAGAAGTATCTAAAAATTCAAGGTATGAACTTGATTAATTTGAGGAAAGAACAATGATTCGACCACCTACCAGTCTATCATAACTGATCACTCACCTTAGGCCCTATGTTTCCTTCCACCAATGTCAACAGCAGAACTTCTTTTTATTTAGAGCTTTTTTAATAGGCTTATTCTAAATATTATTGTAAAAATTATATAGGCTTATTGTAAATATTATATAATTGCTTATACTTGTATATCTCAATACAGTTCTGGAATGCTAGCTAGAACATTGAAAGTTCCTATTTTAATGTAAACAGGTTAATTTTATTTAATATAAAAATTTAGTCTACATAGAATCATGTGTAATTAACACAGAATTGTTTAGCTTAATAGAACTGCAAAAGCATTCAATTCAGATTCTTTAAAAGCTTCAGATACATACCCTTTGGTATTTTTTATTTGCTAAGTCTTTCTAAGATTATGGATATTCATATGAGAATCAGATGTTTGCATAAGAATCAAAGGTATCACTTCCCTGTACAGTATTAAAAAGACTATTGGTTTTGGTTTATTACAATTGTTAGCTTGAATATTATAATACAGGGACATGCTTTAGCTTTTTGGTTTTGTTTTACTGCTTTCTAAGAATCTGTTTAAAAAATGGGTTTCAAATTATCTCTATTGTCCTCATGCCAGCAGTTCTTCATAATGTATATACATATAATGACAGAAACCAAAATATCTTGCCCTCAGCAGGGAGCAAAATCTTACAGTACAGAGTTGCAGGTTAAGTACACTTCACAATTCATAGTTAGCTGCACTGTGTCTTTACTCATATCTAAACACTGTAAAAATGTTTTGGAAAGAAAGAAAGAAGTAGAAATAAAAGTGTTTTGTGACTTCAGGGGGAAAAAGTCAAGAATAAGTTTTAAAAATGAACTCTTCTCTTTGGAGATAAAAGAGTTTGTATCAAAGAGAGTATGAACTGTATGTTTGAAATCTTCCTCAGGCCTGAATATCTTATTTCTGCAAACATTTCAATGCAGAATTTCGACACCCCAAGTGACTTATGACTACCTTGGCAAGAGATGTGTGAAGTCATTTAAATATGCATAAGTATAATTTATAAAGCAGTTGCACAGAAAAACAGATTTCAGGTCTTATCAGACACCATACACAGATCTTAGTTATTTTTGTTATGTTTGATACCCACTGCCAACATTTCATCGGCAAATATCTCTCAAAGCCTCCAAAAACTGACATACAACACAACAGATGCATCAGCATATCTTTAGATAAATTTATTATGCAGCCAGAACTGTTATTTCACTCTTCATGATTGTATTGTCACTTACTCGTCCAGTTTCCAGAATGATTTAAAGAATTTATAGCAATAAATTTCATTAGAAACCATTATGTTAGGTTCCAAACTAATTAAATGGTTTTCTTGCATTGCATCTCTCTATAGGTATTTTTTTTTTCCCAATATCTCAAGCTATTCTTCCTCTTTTGATAATAATTATGTATAACTGCAGGATCAAAACATTATTTTTTTTTAATTCAACATCAGTTATACATTTCAGAAAGCTGAGAAAAAACCAAAACACATGCTATGTTCCTATTTAGAGTTCTGTTCTATTCACATCTCTTTTTTTTTTTCCCTCACAAGAGATAGAAGATTCAGAATTATGAAATTTCTGGGGGAAAAAAGAGCAGTTTGTAAATACACAAATACTTGCTTTGATCTCTGAAATTGAGATTATCTTAAAGTCTCTAGAATTAGTCAAAATTAATGATAAATAATTTTACAAAAAGTCAAAATGAAAGAGAAAACTCAAAACTTTCTCACCATAGCTACGATTCATAGGCAATTAAGACCTGTGCCACAGAAAGCTAACACAAAACTGGGAGCCAGCTGACAAATATTGCTTTCACAGCAATGTCTATAAAGAAATTCCTATCAAATATATAATATTATAATTCCAACTTTCAGTTCAGACAAAAAGGTTTCCCAGCATTATCTGCATAGAAGATGTCAGTAACAAGGCTGGAGCTGTCGGTATCAGGTTAGACAAAGCAATGGTCAATGCGATGTAGTTCCCACAGTCAAAACAGTATGAAATCTGTGTACACTGCTCCCAGGCAAAGATTTCTGAATTAACTTGAAATTCTCCACATAAAGACATTGGAACTTCTAAGTACTGAAAGGAATATTTAGATTAGCTTTTTAGGATATCAGAGTATAAAAAGGAACCAAACGTAGAAGTGGTCAAAGTGTGTCAAGAACAAATCAGTAAAAATGACACAGTTCAAAAAGTATCAAGAAAGTTGATGACAAAAGACAACAGCAAGGACATTTCAGCAGCATTCTCAATCCACAGAAAATCAACTAAGATACATTAACTTTTTTGTTATCATAGAATCATAGAATCATTACGGTT
>NW_009234956.1:10217-35683 GCF_000690835.1 Fulmarus glacialis | reverse complement strand
CCCGTTCAGCCAGGCCGGTCATCTTCCCCCGCCCGTTCTTCTTACGGCACATCATTAAAAAATCTATTGGCAATTTCTGATTTAATACTAGAAAAGCACAACCCACTTTAGAATATAGAAAATGAATTATTACAACCAAGTTCTCTTACCATGGCCATATTCTCAGTCACTAGTATTACATGAGAGTTATAACAAGCTGCAATTTTACTAGACATAGGATATTCTATTTCAGAGATCCTGTCTACTGCAGTCTTCTGGAAGTAAAGCTTACCCTTGTTACAGCATGATTAACTGAAGTAAAAAAAAACCACCAGAAAACAGAATTAAGTTTTTGAATAGCACTTTGCAATTAGCATTTTGTGATGTTTGTGTGTCAGACTACAGAACTTAAACATAACTTTTAACACAACCCTGTTTGGTATGAAATGCCCTAAGGTGTTCTTTCCCACTTAATTTATGCAAGCAAAGCTCCATACCCTGGGTCTGTCTAGCTGGACATCACAATGGAGGATCATCATCTCACAGTTTCAATTCCATCCCATATAGAGATTTTTACTTCAGGCTGCCATTTTTTCACAGTCCCAGTAGCCACGAAGAATTTTTCTGAACCTGTTAAAACATGGAAGAGAGAGATCCACAACTACAAGAGGTGTCTGCACCCACACACAAATTAAAATGATGGGTGTGCTGTGAGAAGATTTTGATATAGTGATGATTTATCTTCCATAAGACTTTGTTTCCCTTTAGAAGATGAAGGTTAAAATCCCCCTGCTTGCAGATGCTCAACTTTTGTGACATTTATTTAACAGAACATATAGTTTGCCTTCCCAGCAGCAGGAGAGGCAGTCCTTTTTCTGAAAACCTCTGCCAAAGGCTTAACATATGTTGAGTGTTGCCAGCTCTTGAGATCTCTTCTGGAATGTGATCCAAGTTTGGTTAGAGGTGTAGCCAGCTTTGCAACAGCCTCTTACAAAATCCATCCCCCCAACTACCTGTCATGCTCACTTAGATCTGAGATAGATAGACCAAAATCTTCCGGGGCTACCGGAAGAAGTCATCAATGCTCCCCCACCTTCACATCTGAGCATCCCCACACTTCTTCAGTAACGAGGCACAGAAAGACACAAGCAGTTATGGGCAGCTTCTCTCCCTCCTTCGCCTCTCTTTTTCTTTTAGGAATTAGATAGGTCTTGAGTTATTCCTGTCACATCCAGACTGCCTCCAAAATAGGAGCTTCTGAACAGGTTTATCCCAGCCTAGAATAAGAGGCAGGATCCCACAGGGCTTCATTCCTCTAAAGCCTTGTAGAGCATATTCCAAAAATACAAGAAATTGGACTGAGGTGTGGTCTGACAGCTCACATAACAGGTCAGGGCTGGCTAACTGGAAGATTGACAGGGAAAATGTAAATTTAGGAGAACTACATTTATCGAGGCAACTAGGAGATGATCCTAACACACATGTAAGGCACAGTTTGCCAGAGACATAAAAAAAAGACAGAAACAATGAGGAGGGGGACATTCACTGTAAGACTCAGTCTTGCAATGCTCTAATGTATGTTCTTGACTTTATTAGCCCAGAATGTTCTCCCCCCTTGGAGAACTGAGTTCCTTCCAGCAGTCACCAATGCCCTGCAAGGTGTCCGAGGCTGACAGAGGGCACACCTGGAAAATGAGGCTTTTCATTTTCAGGATGTCAGAATAAATACGGCAACCCCAGTAGGCAATCCCAGAAGTAAAATACAGCTCTGTGCTCAGACACATAATGTTTGAGAGACAGAAGTCACTGAAAAGACAACAGAGTACTTTCTTTTAAAAAGTTTGGGCCAACCTCAGAGATTCTAGGATCCAATTTATGGTTTTGAGCCTTCAGATTGCTGAAGCATACACTGTTGAGTGAATCATTGTTGTACTATTCACTGCACGTTGAGGGAAGCTGTTGCATAAATGCTTGAAAAACTCATTCTAGAGGACAACTGAAGTCCCAAAACATCTGTTGTAGGAAGCAGATACACAACCATAAAGTGTTCCAAAAAGGCTATGAGAGAAGCGTAGAGTTAGAACTCTGCGAATATATATGGCTCTAAATATATTAAATATTTTCAACTAAATAAGTATCTTTTACTTTAAGATTTTTTTCTTTAAGAATTTTTTCTTTTAAAAAGTTCTTAGTTCTAGAGACTAAAAAAAAATTCATTTTCTTCATAGGAGTACTTAACTTAATGTGAAAATGTGAGACTTAACAAACACAATGATCAATTTGGAATCCTATTAGTAAATATCTTGCTTATTTGCAACATACCTTGTTAATGCCAAGGGACTAAGTGGGACTTAATAGGTGTTAAAAATAGGTGTGAAAAATAAAATTAAGTTACCAAATAAACATTGAGAGAGGCCTTAAACATTAAATACAGGAAGTATTGTTTTTGTTTCTGCATCTCATTTGAGAGGGAAGGAGTTGTTTTTATTCTATTCTCAACCTCTACAGACTTTTCTTTTGACACAGTGTCCTGCTACACCAGGGTAGGTACTCTAATAAGGGTGCTAAGTTGTCTGTTTGAAACTGCTTTACACTCCACCTTGCCCTTTTCCTGTCACTTTTCTGTTGGTTACACAGAATCTTCCCACAGAAACAGCTTATGGTGTTTTCTTGCTTTTGTTTTACACAAAGACAACCTGCAGTTTCTTCTGGACTGTTGAAGGGAGGCAAGCTAGCATACATACCAGTGTCAGCCCTGAAACAGTCTGAATGCAGATTTAAAACTGCCAATCTGACAGGAGACACAATAGCACTTTATGATTTCTCTGGTGGCAAAACCAGCTCAAGATCTATGCAGTTTGCTGCACTTCCAGTTTTGCTGATTCAGCTGTCTGCACAGTAGACTTTAACCAGAACAATAAGCCCAGTAAAAAGCAAGACTAGGAAAAGTCTAAACCTGTGTAGTTTAAAATATGTGAAGCATTCAGAAAAAAACTTGGATGCAAAGTGAGGACCTCAGCTTCAAAAGTTCTTAACGCATTATATAATGATCTCTAGTCCTCAAATTCATTGATTAGTCAAGGACAAATGTGTCAGATATGTCAGATATGTCATTTCACAAAAGAAATTCAGGCAGACAGCAGAGAAACCAGAAACTTATTAAAGCGATATACACAGAACGAAATAGTACAAGATAGACAAGACCATCTGACAAACAAATAAAAAAGATAAACAAATAAACAATATTTTACATTATTTGAATTAGGGTAAGTTACACTATTAGAAACAGAAAAGGTAGCTGTTTAATATTAGTACAGGGGAAATTGATAGAAAAAGCAAATCTGCTAGTGGAGAGGTAGAAGATGAGTGAAACAACATAGCCAGGGGCTCTACATCTGAGAGCTTCACAATAAATTAACTAAATTTATCTTCATGACACCTTTATAAAGTAACATTCTCATTTCATAGATGAATGACGGAATCACAGAGGAAACACTTGCCTCAGCCAACTAGCAAACTCATATCTCATAGTCCTTCCAAGCTAAATCAGAAAATACATTTTCAGTGTGTTTCAAAAAGTAAATAATAAGAAAGGGGGGGGGGAGGGGGAGCGGGTGGGGGAGGAGGAAAGAGATAGAATACAGAGTGTTACTGACCAGTGATTTTCACTGACCTTCCATTATATTTCAAACTTAACTCACCGACATTTTGAATAGTAGCTACAATATCCTTATCTACTCTAAAGAGGGTTTTTAGTGCATATCTATAGTAAGTATCTAGAAGTAGTCCCTTTCATTGAGAAAGCAGTCTATGCAGATTGATTCATTTGTGTTAAAGTCAGACCTAACTTCTCTCTGTTCTCTTCACAACTACTCCAAAACCCACAAAAGGACTTGTACAATAGACCAGTTTCATAACAGCTCCTTTAAACTTTTGAGCAGTAGGAGTATGTCTGTTTGAGCAAGTAGTGCAGCGTAACAGAAGCAGATCTGTAAGGTGAAATACTGATGCTGAGTATCCAACATCTACTCTATACATATTTCAGGGATTTTATATCAGACTAGCTCTAAACAACTAAACAATTATTAATAGCTGGAACACATTATATTCACTCCCGAAACATACCTTCTAGTTTAGCTTCATTCAAAAGCAATCCAGCTGGTTGCTTTGAAATCACTCCACAGTGCAAACCATAACATAGTAAAAGGGCCAGTCTTGCTGCTTGCCTCAAAAGCACGCTTATCCTACAAAAGCCCTAATGTAGACCACCTTTTTGTCTCACAAATTCCTCACCGTGTCATATACAGAAAACCTTGAGTTCCTGATCTTCTTGTACAATTTAATGACTGGCTGAACAACACAAACATCCAGCTGAGAGCTGGGAACTTGGGAGTTCTGATCTCTGAGGTATCATTTATCCTCACCGTCCATGGGACAGATTCAGATCAGGAGGACATGTTTACATGATTATGCAGATTGGCTTGAATACACCATCAGACTTGGGCTTGCTTGGCATGCAAATTATTCCTCAGGGAAAGAAGAGACTTGCCTACAAGAGAGGAAAAAAAAACCCACTTGCCTGGAATCAGGATGCTGCGGGGACAAAAAATCCTGATCTCAGAACAGACACCTCTGTGGCCTTCCTCAGCTATGAAATATATTCAGTCTATTCCAACCACAGCCACAAATCATTATTATCTGGGTCGAGGGGCTGCTGCAAAGACTGCTGCAAAGACAGTTTGAAGGTAAAATTGGCTAAGTATTCATTAAAGCTTCCAGGAATGCAGTGAGTTACCTTAGCAGTTTCCTTCTCACTGTGATGCAGACAACATCCCATGCAATGCCTCTAAGGAGAAATCACAGCTGTCATTTCAAAGTTAACATCTTAGACTGTTAAATCTCTAATTTGGTTTATTATTTTAAAGACTTACCTTCTAGTCATTTAGACAGGCCTCGCAGAGCACTGGGAGCCATTCCAAATTAGAAATGAAATTAGAATCTAAGTCTGTAAGAGAAATCTCAGTGCATTTCCCGATCAGCAGACACATTGTTCCAGTTCTGCTCCCATAGTCCAAAAGATCCAGGAAGGGAAAGGATCTGAATATACTCTGTGATACTTACTGTATCTCTGTATTCCAAAAACGGCTGACTTCCAATAAGTTGTAGATTCAACAATAAATGCTCTTGACCAAAAATAGTTTGGTGTTCAATTACCAAGCGCGTTTTCCTATATTGAGGATTCAGTTTTGCTGAATGTCCTGAACAAGAAGATGAATAGAAAAGTGACACAGTTTCCTGGTGATTGATACAAACTTATTCAGGATAGCCAAAAACTGATGGCAAGGAGTTGCAGAGGCTCTCATTGTACTGAGTGGCTGGGAGATAAAAAGGCAGGTGGAATTCAGGGTTGGTAAGTGCGAAGTATTGCACATGAGAAAAGTATTTCTAAATAGATAAAGATGATGGCTTCTAAATTAGTACTATGACTCAGGAATAGAAATTTTGGAGTAAACTGAAAACTGCATCTCCCTGCTCAGCAGTGGTCAAGAACATTTAAGAAACTATTAGAAAAGGAAACAGAAAACCTCTTTATGCCACTAAGAAAACAAGTGTACCCACCTCTTGAATACCAGTCACAACTACTCTAAGGAAACACATAATGGATAGAAGAAATAGAGAGAAAGTTTGGTGAAGAATGATGTGAATAGGACAGTTTTCATACAAATGAGATGAGGAGTCTTCAGTTTTGAAAAAAGATGACTAAGGATTACATGAAATATTTCTGTAAAATTTCTGCTGTCCCAGAAAATGCTTCCAGCCCCTGATAGGTGGACAATGCTGACTCCTTAAAATTCTTCAAAGCTCGTTAAGCATGACTGGATAGCATGATTATGAAACACAATTATTATAGGAAAACCATTTCACTAAACTGAGTTTAAGGGATGTTCCAACATACTATGAGCTGATATAAAATATGACATGAACAGACTTGCAAGTTGTTCTCACCAGCGCATATTAACACAAGCATATAAACTTTCTCAGTCAGATAAAGAGGTCCTTCCAAACTCTGTTTCCCATAATTCAGTTGTCTTGATTGGCAACTCCTGTTATACCTTCGGCTTCACAGAGAGCTAGTTTTTCATTCTAACACCCACCATTGTCCTTATCATTGCCAAATTCTTGAAATTCTACCTGTTGGGGTTCCATATTTTAGCAAAGTAACAAGCACAATCACAAAGGTTAGTTTGTATTCAAATGTTAAATAATGGACAGTTTTAAAGGATATTAAAAAAAGTTCTTTCAAAGGACAAATGGACATTAAATTTGCTAAAAATGAGAGGACTGAAATCCTAATCTTAACATAGAAGTAACAAATTTTTTTATGAATTCAAGAGTTGTTTACATTGTTGGTGTATATTTTATACATGCAGACATTCACTATAATTATCTTCACATATTACTTGCACTATTTAGACTATCCTGACCTTTATTTCTTCCTAACAAAGAATATTTATACTTAAGTTTTCAAACTATTCAGAATGCAGAAACAGGCCTCTGTCACAAGGCACAAGAGGGAACTGGATGTTACTGAATGTTATCAGAGTAATGTGTCTTATTTCTGAGGCTCTACATGAGTAGAAAAAATCAATTTCAGTCATGCTGCTGAAAGGACTGGGGCAACATGTTGAGCAACTGAGCTTTTCCCACAGAGGGCAGCCATTTCAGAGGCAGACCTCATGAAGAATATGTTAATAAAATACTACTTTTTATTTTGTGTTAAATTGAAGAACATTAAATTTGAAGACCAAAAGCATAAGCTTCAGAGTTTATGGTGGAACATGAACTAGTTGGAATAGTTCTTGGCCAAGCACTAACTGACCTTTCCTAGATATAATGCAGAAGAAGGGAAAGCATGTCACTGTCTGGTAACCTTCAGATGTAAATGGAAAAGAAAATCTTACCGAAGAACATTCAAAAGGATAAGATTTGTTTCAGGACAGGATTGACATTTTGACATGGAAAGTGTACAACGAGAAAGCACTACAGTGAAAGTTTGTTTCTAGCCTGTTGCATCAGGGAGCGTTAGATGCATTGATCACGGCTAGTCATGACAGCTCCTCTGGGAGGAGCAGGGTGTGATAGGAGGAGGCATAGCTGCACCTCAGCACACTGAAAAGTGGAAAATTAGAATTTGAAGCTCAAATCCAAGTTCACTTCTGGTTTTGAGGTTGCAATTGTCTTACTGGTACATACCGTATCAAGGGGTGAATGAAGAACTCGGACATCCTGGGCACTCTGCTAGCATGCTGAATTATATTTGCACTTTGCAGATATGTAATAGTATTTATGCTCCCAGAATGCCTCAAACATTGGACAACAAATCATTACTTTGTTTATTATTATCATGTTTGTTTTTCCTTCCATACAAATTCCATTCATTCAGTTCCATACCCAAGTAATTATTTTCAAGGATTATATTCTTAATGCCAGAAACAAGGCTGTTACACTGTATCTGGAAAACTCTTGTGTTGATAAAATAATCTACAAAAAGCTTGTGACTAGAACTGAGTTAACAGATAAAGGATAAGTACTCTGATGACATGCATGGAGCAGAATGTAAGTTAACGTGCTTTCCAGAATTGGGAGCTGGTGACAAAATGCAATTTAAATAAGGTTTTTGTTTGATTTTCTGATTTTAAGATATAGCGAAAGTATTAAAGCTCAGCATGGCTGGGTCAAAATGTGGTAGTGAAAAGGTTATTAGAAAACTTATTATTTCTAGTATTCACAGGACATTGTAATTTAAACATAAAAAACTTTGGTGCCTGTGTGTTTTTTTTTTATGAGCCAGATTATTACATATGGAACATGCAGGCACCATGTAATATTTCTGTTTCTTTATAACATATAAACTGTTTGATGGCTTTTTCCATAAAAGTAGTTCACTTTTTTAATGACTCTGTTAAAAATATTTTTTTTGAAAAACCAGTGGTGTAATGAGGATTGCCTGTATAGTTTGCAATAGAACAGAATCAGAAGCCCCAGGTTCAGTGGTCAAAAAAATGACAGAACTGTGATTCAATGTGATGTTAAAGTCATAAAGAAATAAAATCTAATGCTGAGAATTTAACAATAAAATATTAACAAATTCAGGGTTAAAGTTGTCATGACAGGTCCAGTAATTTCTCATTAAAAAAAAAATTCATTTAATTGGCTTTAGTTTGAAAGTAAACCAGCAGAAAAGAATCTTAACAGGTTGCATATGATTTTTATAATAATTCATATAACATTGCCTTCCCTGGTTTATTTGAGATAGGCTTTTCATACAGTTAATTGTCTTAGGCAAATGGACAAGCTGAATAAGGCATTAAGTGTATGTGAAGCAAGTGCAGAGCTGGGCACGGCCTATATCTTGAAGTATGATGAGGTTTTACGTGTGGCAAAACAAAGCACTGTGCTGCACCCACTTCTGGCCTGTGGGAAAGTGAGACCATTAAAAACACACAACGGACATGCAGTAATCCACCCTGGGAATCTGTGCTGATATTCCAGTTACAAAGATGGCTCCAGAGCCTATGTAAATGGAATGTGTCTTGAATACAGTTGGACAAGTTCAAATTTGCAAGTGAGAGCTAGCAAGGCAATGGGGAAACTATTAAAACTCATTTCTGAAAGGCAGACATACAGCCTACCCATACCTGGAAGGTCTTATTCAATTCAGTAACTCACAGTTCAGGACATATAATGCTTCTGACAAATTTCATCTTTTGCATGAAGACAAAAATGTTACAAAGGGGTAGTGTCATCTCCTGGAAGGCTCCTTTTTGCACTTAGGACATTTAAGATCATAGAGGTAGCACAGCTGCTTTTAGGCAGTAGTTCAGTCACCCAGCAGGCCAGAGGAGAGAACAGAAACAGCAAAAACAAGGAAACTCGTGGGATGAGATAAGGACAGTTTAATAAGTGAAGGAAAAAGAAAGGGAAAAAAAATTATGCAAAGGCAATCACTCACCACCTCCCACAAGTAGACCAATGCTCAGCCAGTCTCAAAGCAATGGCCACCTTCCCTGAAGCCTCCTCCCCTAAGTTTTTATTGCTGAGCATGATGTTATATGGCATGGAATACTCCTTCGGTCAGTTTGAGTCAGTTGTCCCAGCTGTGTCCCCTCCCAACTACTCCCTAGAGGAGCAGAGTGGGAAAAAGAGAAAGCCCTGATACTGTGTAATGCTCAGCAATAGCCAAAACACTGGTGTGTTATCAACACTGTTTTGGTCACAAATCCAAAACACAGCACCATATGTGCTGCTATGAACAAAATGATCTCCACCCCAGTCAGACCCAGAACAAGTACCTTTCTAGTTGTTAACCTTACCCACTTCAGGAAATCCATTCTCTTCTACCTGAGAAAGTTAACTATTGCTTTTATAGGTCAGTGCCTTGGACCCACATTTCTTGGCAAAAGCACTGAGGTATATCACAAATGTGGACACTTCAGGTTTTGATACTTGCTCTCCACATTTTTTCTGGCAAGTTTAAAGTATAAATGTTTTTATTTGTTATTATAAGAAAGTGATGAATGTTTTCAAGTGCTTTGTTTCAAAGCATACTTACAGGTATAATGGGAAAATCACTAATATCTCATTCTTCACTTGTCCTAACCCTTTCCCCCAGTGGGCATAATGGGTTTTCAAAATGAAGTTGTAATGTACTGTACATATCATTACAAGATCAGAATATATTAAAGCTGTGCCAGCCACATGCTATTGGAAGTTACTATTGCTCCTTCACAGCAGTGATTTATAAGCCAGCATTTCTGGGAAAAGTTCTCTGTGAATAACACTGAAATGCTTGCTGGAAAATTCCTGATTTGTTGCTGTTTTCTTAATTTGAATTGACTGTCTCCCTTTTGTGTTCATACACAACTTGTATAATCTCTTATTTAAATAGCACAAGAGCAACTGCATCACAGCTCGGATGTTCCAATAAAGTTACCACACTTTTTTGCAACATGAATAGTGTAGTATTTCATAGGGCTCATCTAAAAAGGGTATTGCTCAGGAATACCTATTACTTTTGAAGTTCACAGCCTATCTGTCTGCAGCTTACCTTGCAATGGTAAGATGAGCCCTTGGTTCTGATGCAGGGAGGTATGTTCAATAATAATACTGCTGTCCTGGAGGTGATTTTAAGCAGAACATACTTTGGTAGCCACTTACAGGTAAACTGTCAATGTTAAAGTCTTACAGAGAGTTCTGACTGTAAGTGTCATAATCAATACAGCTTCCCTTTACTAAATCCCTAGAAGGGGGCCGAGTCTATCCCGCAGGTAAAGGTCACTGCCCTAGTCAAATTTTCTTCCTTGCTCCCAAAGAAGCAAAGTCAGTTTAGATTTAGTCCACTGAGCCATTCTATAAAATAGAGGTCAAGAGATCATAATGGTGAAGGAGAAGAGAGGTTTGCCCTGCAATGAATTGCATCGTCTCACAAAATGTCCTTCATTTTATGACCGGCTTTCCCTCACTCCTGTCTCTATTTTTTTCTTCTATTCTGTATATGATTCTGCATATCTCTTATCAGCATGCCTGACATCTAACTTTAATTGTAGGATAGCTACCTCATCTTCAAATAAATGAGAGGGAGTGCTAAGCAGGTTAGAAAACGTGACAGAATGATAATATGGAGATAATTTTGTCATGTAAGGTGTGAATTCAGAGTTGCACTGTCAACACTGTAAAAGTTAATGCTTCTACATAATGAATTATGCTTGATTATACAGACAAATATGATCCAAAACATTTGAAAGTGGAAACAGAGTTAACAAGACTATTTAGTAAGCCTGAATAATAACCCACCCACCCACACAAAAAGTAGAGTTGACCTTTTTACTTCCCAATAACACATTGTGAACGAATATGAAAGTTGCTAGAATATAAATTCAGAAACATCAAGCTTTGGATAAAAAAAAATATATACCCCTAAGTCTAACAACATAAGCCAAATTTTAATTTTCTAATGGAACTTCAGTGATCAGATGTGTAATTTAAGCAAGATTAACAATCTGTTTCATATAGAAACCATTAAGGTCCTGATCTTGCAAAGATTTACATCCACACATTCAAGTAGAGATTTAACTGTACGTGACTCCCAGACCCCTTCTTCAGCTCCGTCTTTCCTGACCAAATGAAAAACCTCATGTGATGGCTATTCAGACAACAGCTGCAATGATCACTTTCTTAGCTTTAACTATTTCAGCTCTCCTTTTGCTTCTCTCCACTGACACACTCCTTTTCTGCTGCTTCGGCTGTCGGTGATTTCACCCTTGGTAGATTTACAGCCTGTTCTTTTTTCATCACTCATTCAATACCAAAAGTAGATAGCTGTCCATGGAGCCGATTTTCAGAGCTTTCACCTTCATGTCAGGGGAACACCCTATAAACATTCACTAATTGCCTTTCAGGTCTCTCCCTAAAGATGTTCCTCAGAAAAGCTGTCTCTCCACACAATGCTGTCAAAACTTTGTAAAGGGGCAGACAACATGTCTGTTGCTATCACTGCTGTTCGGAGTGATCAGTAGTATCTCATGGCTGGCTTATTGTGTGCTCCTCTTTCACCTTTCCATTTCTCTAAATGTCAGGTGACTCTTATCTTAGTCTAAGCTCGTAAATGTTTCAGGCCAGGCTTCTATTTTTGTTCTATATTGCACAGTACATCCATGAAGAACAGCCTCCTGCCGCATATGTGGCCTGGCCTCCTGGATTCACTGATGGTGTGAATAAGCCTAAGCTTGTCCTATATATTCTGAAGGTCTAGCAAACTTGTGTGCTGATTTCCTTGTGTAACAAGGGTAGAAGGCACATGGGGTTTTCGGGTGACAGATTAAATCAGCGCCAAAGGGGAGAAAGCTGGGAACGGAGCTGACAGAAGAGCAGGGACTTAACGTTCCTTCTTGAAGAAATGGGTATCAGGTGAGAAATCATGATTGGATGCAGGGGGTACTTGATACTCCTAGATTTCTCCCAGAAGATGCCAAAACAAGAAGTGAGAAGCAAGTTCCTGGGAAACAAAGAGACAGATCCAAAGGGTGATATGCACTGGCAGAATATGAGCACTAGAAGTTTTAACATGCAAAAAAAATTAGTCCTTTAAAAATATCCAGCAGTGTTTGTGTCATTCAGAAATGAAGTTCATGGTCTGCCTGAGAGAGCATTGGTTATTACCTGAGGAGAAACTGAGTCTAAATATTTGTAGAGCAACAGGTGATAACCCAATTTATCTACAATCATAGGCCTATGAGCCTGACATTCTAGATGGTCAAACAGCTCATACTTCAATAGGGTGTCTGATGCTTGTCCTAGCTTGAGGAAACACATTACATGAATTTCCCTTGCTCGGGACTACACTACACTACCATTCAGCTTCATGGGATGATTACACCAACTAACTAGATATACTGCCTGCAACTGTCTTATAACCAATGCCCTGCTAAACTGCAGCCAACTCAGCACAGAACCTTCTTCTGTGTTAACTTTGGAGTGTAAAGAAACTTGTAGGAAGTTAATCACATGCCTTAGTGCTTATGTATCCTTGAAAGTTATTGGCATTCAAAGAAAGACTTGAGACTAAAGTACGTTTATTCCGGTCAATGTTGTCAAGTCCTAAAAAGCTACAGGCTCAAAAATTTAATCTATACCATACGGAATACGAGGAACAGAAAATAGGAAAGAAGACCTAAGCTGTCCTCACCTATAAAACTGTCTCAGCTTTTTGTATATGCGGACATAACAATCAGTGTTCAAGTCACAGCATTTAAACAAGGTACAAGATATGCATCCAGTGGACAACAAAAACACCTAAAATGTTTTCCATTTCAGAGCAAACCAATGATGCTTTATTTTTGCTGTGTTACTGCAAATGCGAGAGAAAAACATTTTTTGTAAGTTCAAGAAAACTGCCTGAGTAAGGGCTATTCCTTTTGTAATGTGAATCACCTGTAGGATAACCAGCTATTCGTATAGTGCCTATGACAGAAACCACCTTCTGGACAAAAGTGTGCCCTTTTAAAGTTTACTGGCATTAGAAGGTTTGCTCTGTGTGTTGCGTTGTTTTTTCTCTTGGTTTTGTTTTTTTAAAAACTTCTGGTAATTGCTTTAAAAGAACAAAGCTCTTTGTTTAAGGGTAGCTCAGGGAGATCATAATTGCTATAAGGTACAAGACTGTTTCCAAGTATTTCTGAATTGCTTCTCTTCTGCATTAAATATTTAATGTCTAACGTTTGGCCAAACTGTAGAAATTCCCTCTGGAATATGGGTGATGACTTCAGGAAGAGAATGAAGACCTGTCAATTCAATTTTCAGTGTGACTCTCTTTAGAAAACCACAGCTATTAAAGAGTGGGGTTTTTTAAAGAAAAATAATAATAATTCCAGGAATACATGAACATGTCGTCGGTGAAAAATATCAAGCAATTAATTCCATGCCTTTGAATATTATATATTTACAGACCCTGAATCTAAGAAAGTTATAATCATGCTTTCCTCCGTAAAGATCTTTTTTTTTTTAAAAGGATTGTTTTTAATGTAACCTGGTTGGTCATATCTTCCCCTCCCCCTCCTGCACCCAGTTCCTTCTGGATTTTATCAGACAGACTTCTTACTCTTATCTCCAGCTAGAGCCAAGAGTGACGTTATCTGGTGGTATCCGGCAGCAAGGCTGTAACCCAACAGCCCAGGAGGGAAGTGTGTCAAGGCTACTATTGACTAGTAAAATCTTGCTGCATCAGCTAAATAGCACCTGCCACTTGCTCAAATATTCTCCCTCCAGATGTCCTGTTTTCACCTAAGAGATCAGTGTGTCCCAGGAGAGCTGACTACTACTTTTTCATTGTATTAAAACCTGACAGCACACTGAGAATAAACCATTTCAAAGCCTAATGAAAACAAGCATGTGCTTCCTCCTAGCCAACGATACATGCTGATGTGGATGCAGCCTATCACAGAACATGTGCTAAACATTACAATAGCTGCCCATTTTGAAACTCTGAAAATTGCTACTGTTTGTCAGGCTATTTTGGCTTCTGCCATGATGTAGGGACACCATTGTGCTACTCACCCATGATTGCTAACTTATCTTCACTAGACAGCTAAATATACTAGGGACTGATGACAGCATTCAAGGAGCTATCACACCACCTTATTGCAACTGCTCAGGAAAGCCTCAGATGGGGCATATAACCCAGTATATTGAACTGACTTCTAAAAGGCTAGGAGAGAAAGAGATTCAAAGGAAAGTCAGTGGAAGAAGAACAGAGCTTATGCCAGTTACAATTGTATTAAAATTCCAATATTTAGTAGTAATAATAATTCAGATATGTTGCATGTTACCTGGCTTTAAAGTTAAATACATTTATAATGACATACATATTACTATTTACAGCATTAAGTATATATAAAGAAATAGACAGGAAGTTTAGTACTGCTGTTTTAGTGTTCCTCAAAAACATTTAACTATTAAATATCTCGCCTTTTTGTGATCATTATTGTGTGTCCTCTAATAGCTTATTAACATAGCCTTCATATTTAGTTTTACAGTGTCCCTTTTCCACATCACTTTTCCTAATACAGCAGCTGCCCACAATAAAGAAGGTTGGTTGATGTACGAAGGTTCATTTGTTTCTGAACTAGCTAAAAGGTAGTTTTCCACCTTTCTCCTCCCTCCTCCTTCTTTTGCATATTCAATCCAGGTTACCCAAGAGCAAGCTACACATTCAATGTGCTATTAAGAAAAACGACCACAGGTGAAGATTAGCACACTCTGGAAATGCGTTGTTTACTTCAGGGGAAAAAGGTTCTCCCTAGAGAACCCATGCTCTGGGGCTATCCCCAGACCCCAGGCTTGCATGGGCTCAATGCAATCTAAGAAAAGAGCAAGATGGGGATCCTAAATTAGATCCCAAGTTCAGTTCTCAAACTGAATTCTGGGGATCCAGTAAATTTTAGTCTTTCTGAAACTTGATTTCCTCACACTGAAGCATGCCACATACAACTGCCAAGCCACAGGCTAGACCCAAAACAAATATTTTTAAAATGGTGAATGAAATAAGTAGCTTCTAAATTTAGATTTAAAAGTCCCCAATGCTGGCACATTCCTTACTTCTACTGGCAATGAATTTTAAAAGCAAGTGACTGTTCCATAATCTAAGTAACAGTTAATAGTCCAGTGTCTACTGATCCCTAAGAGATACGCATGCAGCTGTGGGTATGTGCACACATGAAAGAAAAAAATAAAAGGATGAGGAACAAACCAATGAGTCTTCTGTATTTGCTGAGATGATCTATTAACGTATGACCAAACCCTTGGGAGCTGCATAAGTAGTCAAATATTATCATGATTTTGGAATCAATTTCACACAGTCAGGAGTAGGATTTGGGGTAAGTTAGTGTTTAGCAACACATTAAAGGAACCCCTCTGACATCCAGAGTGATCTGACACACTTGCGTCTAACACACTTCCTTAACACTTGGTTCCAATAGCAGCTAAGGGTCCTAAACGTTTCTGAGAACAAAGTATCTCAGATAGGTCACCCAAAAATTGTGTCACATGAAACTATTGAACACTTCTGGAAACTTGGCCTGGCTGCTGGAAACTGGCGTTCTTAATAGTATGCAAGCTAAAATAAATACTGAGAAACTAAAATGTAAAATTATTATAAAACAAGCCCACCTAAAAGTTCAAGCACAAAGTAAAAACATCTTTAAACAACCTAATTAAAATATAGTAAAAACTATTTTTAAATAAAATCTTAAAATCAGAAGACCGAGCCAGCAACAGAGAGAAAGTAGAAGCCAAACCACAATCTTGCTAGAAGACACCCTAGTATATAATGCCACACACTTTTTCCATCCTTGAACATAAGAAATTTGGACTGCACTTCTCCATTTTTGGTACCTAGGTATTGAACATGATTGTTTTACCATATTGCTTAAGCTCTGTGCCAACAAGCCACATAGCATGAGACTGGTTGAATGAAATTCAAAACAATTAGGTACACAGCATATTACGTATGACACAAATGTCATGTTAACTTCTTAAAGAAAAAAATAATCTGCATTATTTACATATGCCTTTCATTAGCAGCCAAGGAACTAACTCTGGAAGCTAAACCTGATTTCTTTATGTAGTGTTATCACCTACATAAAGGTTTTCCAGCAGGAACGGAACAATAGATTCCCTTTTGATCTGACACATTATAGAACTAGATCTACATAAATCATTTTTTTGTCTAATCTTGAATGGCGGAGCACTTAGTTATGCCTTTATAATCACAACACCAAGACTGCTACAAATCAGGATTACACATCTGCCTGATCCAAATCTTATCCAGACAGGAGCCTAAGGGAGATAAAGAAGTCTTTGTTTCTAATAAAATAATAGAACCTGCTACTGAAAAAAAGATGTGTAATAACTTTGACGTTCCGCTTGGCATTTTTTTTTAAAATATGAACAGAGATGATCACTGTTAGCACATAGGACATTACTGGAAAGCAAATCCTTTTTTGTCCAATTTAGTCCAATTTACAGAGTTTTTTAACTGTGAACTGAAACTAATAATAAACTTATCCTTCCTGCTCTTTAGACTTCTACCACAACTGCTTTTTGGATTATTCATTACTTCCTTTTATTAGAGACCTGCCAAATCTGCTATATTGTCCACCTAGAAAAATGTTCACTGTTCACAGCCACTGAAGAAGTAGACAGATATTAATCTTAATTATTTGCTTTGCAGCCATCCAAACTGTTTCCGCTCTTATGAAAGTTTTAGAACAATGTATTATTTTTAACAATTTATTTTAAAACACTTTCTTATGAAACTGATTTCTCAAACTTGAAGGCTTTGTCTCATTTGTATAAATTACTTATTTTCAAATCTCATTTTGCATAAAAACTTGTGGTTCCAAAACTGTTTGGTGTCTCAGAACACAGAATTCCTTTTAGGGGAATCAGAGATACTTTTCCTGTATAAGCATTGTTTTTAATTAGATACTGCTGGGTAGTGGCACAAGTAAAACAAAATACACAAGAAAAATAAAGCAAAAGTGAGCAATGATCCTTCACAGCATTAAAAATTAATCAAAAATATAGGTGAGTAGCATGCGCAGAAAAGACGGGTCAAATTATTTTCAGTTTGAGTTCCCAATATTCATATGCAGACATCTGAAGTAGTCTAATATAATCTATAAGTAGGTCCTGCATTTATCTGCACAAAGTGTCAAAAGGGAGTGAAGACAAAAGAAGAAAACCCAAGCATCCCTACTGAAAATTAGATAAGCTCTGGGAAAATACATTTAGTAATCTTGTCTTCCTTGTCAATGTTGATCTTTTTCAGACTCCTAACCAAATGAATGTTCAAGGTAAAACTGATGGCATAGACAGGATGAGTTAGAACTAACCTCTTAGGATTCCCACTTCCATAGCAGCAAAGACACATTCTCGGGGTTTATTAAAACAAAAGGAGAAAATGTACAGTACGTATAACGCTTTGAACAGTACTATGCACATACTACCACCATTGTGATTTCCCTTGTATGGACTTAACGTTCAGTCCCAGACCATAGTTAATAGCAACCAGCAAAATGAAGTTTATATGCAGCAATGCTCTACTGAGAGGTTAGAGCATTACAGAGCAGAATCTGTGAGAAACAACACACAAACAGATGTACCATCATGCTATATTGTACACAGTCCCAAATGACTAGCTGGCAGGTCAAAATAGTCCTTGAAGAGTCAGGGTCCTTGGGGTGGGCAGGCAGACTGAAGGAGAGCCAGGGCCCTAGAAGCAGGCAAAGAGAGTAGGCAGCCCACCCCACCAAGCAGCTCTAGACAGTCTAAGCAGACTCATTTCCCCCACCTCCCACCCACATTTGATGTCTCATCCCTTCATAGGATGTTTGAGCTTCTAGGCACTTCCATCCCCTCATCTATGTGTTGCCTGATGCTTAAGGGTGTTGCTTTCCCAGGCTGCATCGGGTGCCTTATCCTATTGCTCAGCTATGTTTTCTTGCTTCACTGCTGCTTCTTTTCTTTGTTATCCCTAAAGCAGTTTCTCCTGGCTCTTAAGGATACTCTTCAGTGCCCAGTACTTGACTACCAGTGAGTTGCTTATCCTCTTGAGACCTGTTTCCAACCTCAGCTCATATTTTCAAGACCTTTCCTATTATCCCACATTTAAACACCACATCATAATGAGAGACACTTAGTATCAAGCTCCAGCTCACAGAGCAAGTCCATATAAGAAGCTGATAATGAATGCAATAGGCCAGGATGGGGGTTTTGCACAATTGGTATTAAACTTGTAGTCTGTTACTAGCAGCAGCACTACTGGTTTTACTGGACAACTGGGCAACACGTGTAGTCTCTTGAAACCCATCTCAGTGTTACTCATAAGCTTTTCAGTTTTAGTTCAGGGTTCATGTTTGAACTGTACTATGCTTTCCTTACCGCCAGTTTAGGGCTGGAGAAAATGCTTCTAGCCTCTTAGCATCCTAGGAGATGCTTCATTTCTTTGTGGACTTTTATATGGGGAAACTTCTAAAAACTTAGCTAATCTTTCCAATTCCACACGATAAAGCATTATACCCATTTCCATCTCACTGTTGCTACTTGAAAGCTTCCACAGTGCTCAACATCTTGGCCTTATAGCCTTTAAATTAATGCTGAGAACAGCCTCCTGGTGCCTGAACCGCAGCCTGAATGGTTCCCAGGAACCCTACTAGTATGTTGCTGTTGCCCCAATTCTGCCTTCCTTCCCACTGTTGCCCATCCTCTACGTGTCTTAGAAGAGTTTTCATTGCTCTGAAAAGTCTTAGTTGCTTTTTTGGAAAAAGCCAGGGTCCATAAAGTTGAATACAAACTTTGAAATTAAAGGAAAGCTTTTTTGTTCACCACATACATAGATTTTTTTATTTCAAAGCAGCGAAGGAGAATCTTATAATTCATTATAATTCACAAGCTTTAAGAAAACTTTAATTATGGAAGTGTTAATTTCCGGATGAGGAAGGACCTGCCCTGGGAGACAAAAGTCTGGTTACTTCCTTCTACTTCAGCAAGAGGGATGGGAAAGTTCACAAAAGATCCATCCATGACAGCACTAGCTATATCATGAGTTTTTCCTCAGAAGTTTGAGTGTATTCTTGCAACTAAATCACAATACAGCAACTCCAATACATAAACATTAAGCAGAAATTTCACAACTCAGTATAAATGTCCATTTTGAAATTCATTTGTATGGGAGATTTCTCCCACTCAGGATCTGATTCATATATCATAGACCATTACACAAAAGGGTATATAATAGTTCAAGTCTATGGGGAATGGTCTCTGTGTACTATCGTAGAAAGCAAATAGTTTGCTTTGAGTTCCAGGGTGGATATGTGGGGTGGGGGAGGAGGTATTAGATTATTGCTGGAATCATTTCTAGGTCATAGTGAAATAAAATGAGCTTCTGTAGCAGCCAACAACAGTAACCAGGAATCTACAGTATGCTGTATGGGGATTTGCTTATATTTTGACATTTATCCAGAATATAGAAATTCTCCCTGCCAGATTCTCAAGCTTGGGCCAATAATCCCTTATACACTCACAAGAAAAACAAAAGCTTCTGCCTACATGTAGCCAAAAGACTGTGGCACTTTGCGGCATCAGATGAGGCTTTTTGATAGCAGCACCAGGATACTTCAGCCTGACAAGGTCATCTTCAAATTCTCTTACCTGTAGAAGGGAATCAAGCGAGACTTTCAACAACTGTTTTGAAAATTGATTATTAAATATTTTTCCAGATGGAAAGCTAGACGGAGACGGGAAAGCAATAAGAGATCAAGTCACTTTTATGTCTATGTTGCATTACTATCAAAGGTTTGAACTAAGGAGCAGAGATTGATTTCTGCCTCTGAGAGGATAAGATATAGAAGAACATGGATATTGTTGTTCTACATTTATATCCATTACTTTTAAACAGGCCCCAGCAAAATAAAGCTAATTCACAAAGGGACTGAGAATTAGAAGCTATTCACCAAATTGTCATTAAAAAACCACACAGTATATTCCCATTAACTCCATTGCCCCCCAAAATGGCATCAAAGAGCAAGAAATAATCCCAGTACAATATCCGTTCTCAGAACAAATGGATCATAAATGAAAAATTTTAGTTTGTGCCCTACTCCAGATAAAAATGTCATCCATATAGTCTGAACAAAAGTACTTCATAGTTTGGGAGAGAAGAGGTGGAGCTTAGTATGTTGCTGATGCTGAGGTGTTACAGAGGACAGGATATTGACAGCAGCTAACTGACTGAAGAAAACAACATTAAAGCCAGTTTGATTTCACCCTCCCTCCACCAGCATATTTGCACAAGTCAAATATGTGTTGATAGGACCAGAACTTTCACCTGCATCATCCCGTCACCAATGGCTACCAATTCATTATTGATTTACATCACAATTTGTAAAGCATCCCAGTCCAGACAACATAGTCAAGAAAAGAAAAAAAGAAAAGAAAAAAAAATAAAGCAGCACAGTGTATTTCACCACAGAATATCATACAAATACAACCATTGGTGGTGTTAGCATGAGAGCTGAGGAAAAAGAAGTTCTGACACAACACATATGGTCCTGGGTCCTCTACCCACACCTAGGGAGAAGATTTTGAAGCTCTTATTTGGACTGTCCTAATTCTAGTTAGTGAACATGAGGCAAGTGTTGCAGCAGTTTGGGATACCTCTTTCCTTGCATGAGCACACTGTAGAGCATTTTCTTTTCCATAACACCACTTTGACTTCTTTCAATCTCTGTGTTTCACAAACATGTCCCCTAAGGGCCCATTAAAAAGTTCAAAGTGGGTCACAGACTGCTGTGGGGTGAGAACAGACTGTATTAATTGTCTGCAATAGGGAAACTGAGTTGCTACCAGCAATTAAAGGAGGCTAATAGTTCTTTGGCTGATGTAAACACTTGTAGCCAGTAATTACAGCTATTGCATATTCCCAAGACCTGAAGAAATTGAACTGCTGCCGTTTTGTCTGAGAAGTGGTAACTGACAGCTTAATTGACTTTTTTAGATGGAGAATGAGAATTCAAGCTGCATGCTAACAGTAAAGTTACTAATTGTAAATCAACATTTTTTTAAATTGCAGAGAAATTTTAAAAAAGAAACATATGCAGTGTGGATTTAAGTCCAGGGGTCTCATACTCAAGACACCGGCAGCAAGACTCAAGGAAAAGAACTTATTTTCAAACATTTGAGAGTGACTGCTCTGCCATATAAACTACCACTCAAAAAAAGGAGAATGATCAGGGCAGGGAATAAGTGAGTGAAGGATGAAAATTTTGGAAAATATCAAGTAGATTTAGGTGAGATACATTAAAGGAATGGAGGAAGAAGGAAAAAATTATTACCTTTCATTTCTATTTCCTTCCCTCCTCAATTCTCTTTGCTAGCTATGCCTAAATATTTGTGAATGTATCTAAAAATCCAACAAAGAAATACCAAGTAATTATTTTGCCCTTCCCCGTTACCTAGGCAATTCAGTAATTCTTTCCTATGCAAACCCTTGCAGTCCAGCTTCACAAGCAGCCTTCCTCTGCGTGGTATGGTTCCTGTTTTTGTGCCATGAGTTTATTCCTCACTTTCTCTGCTCCTTGTTTCTTTACTATTGTTGGCTGAGCTGATGGGATGAAAGGAGGCATTAGCAGAGTAGCATGAGGATGCTAGGGACAGAGAGCTCTGGGGGTTTCTTGAATCCCCAAGAAGAAGATAAAGTAAGTTGAAAAAATAGGTGAAGAAAGTTGAGATCTTCAAGCCCTTTAAGAGCTCTGCTCTGTTCTTGTGCAGAAGCAGCAACATGTCAACACTCCACAAAGGGGGTGCAGAAAGGAAACAGCTAAAGAGAACCCGACTGTGGAACCAAGGAAGATGGGAGGTGTTCATTGTTCCTAGCTTCTACTCTCCAAATAGGCCCATCTACATGTTTCCCTCCACAAAAGCCCAAAAGCTTTCCTTTGGATAGCCAGCTGCACTCCCACAGGCAGGAACACTCAGTGCTGAGAAGGTGAAGAAAACAAGAAGTATAAGAGTAAACAGGGTTTTGCATTGCCATTCACAGAATAGGAAATTCCTATCTTTATCTCTCACCTGTTCTTGTGATCATGCAGGATTTGTCCTCTAACCCATTCATTTTGTATAAACAGAAAATTAGAGTGGGAGGTGATGGTCACCTGACTTGATCATAGAATCACAGAACAGTTTGGGTTAAAGATCATCTAGTCCACCCCCCCTGCCATGGGCAGGAACATCTTCCATTAGATCAGGTTGTTCAAAGGCCCGTCCAACCTGACTTTGAACACTTCCAGGGATGGGGCATCCACAACTTCTCTGGGCAACCTTCCTTTCTTATGTCCAATCTAAATCTACCCTCTTTCAGTTTAAAATCATTGCCCCTTGTCCTGTCACTACAGGCTCTGGTAAAGAGTCTTTCTCTGTCTTTCTTATAAGCCCCCTTTATATACTGAAATGCTGCAATAAGGTGTCCATGGAGCCCTCTCTTCTCCAGGCTGAACAACCCCAACTCTCTCAGCCTTTCTTCATAGGAGAGGTGTTCGAGCCTTCTGACCATTTCTGCGGCCCTCCCCTGGCCCTGCTCTAACAGGTCCATGTCTTTCTTATGCTGGGGGCCCCAGAGCTGAACACAGTACTCCAGGTGGGGGGTCTCACAAGACCCAAGTACAGGGGCAGAATCATCTCCCTCAACCTGCTGGCCACGCTTCTTTTGATGCAGCCCAGGATGTGATTGGCTTTCTGGGCTGTGAGCACACGTTGTCAGCTCATGTCCATGTTTTCATCCACCAGTACCCCCAATTCCTTCTCCACAGAGCTGCTCTCAGTCCACTCATCCCGCAGACTGTACTGATACTGGGGATTGCCCCGACCCAGGTGCAGGACCTTGCACTTGGCCTTGTTGAACTTCATGAGGTTCGCACGGGCCCACCTCTCTAGCCTGCCCAGGTCCCCCTGGATGGCATCCCTTCCCTCAAGCAAATCAACTGCACTACTCACTTCGGTGTCATCTGCAAACTTGCTGAGGGTGCACGCAATCCCACTGTCTATGTCATTAATGAAGATATTAAATAGTATTTGTCCCTGTAACAATGAAGGGAGGAAGGGATCTTGCTTAAAGGGAAAAGTCTCCAGCTCCTTCAGGACAATAAAATATGAAATTCTAATGAACATGTCCCTTCTGTGACAAGCCTTTTCCTGCCAGAGCCCAGGGACCCTGCAGCAGGATATTAAAGAACAGAAAATTCCACTTCAGGTGATCTCCAGAGGTTTTTTCAATAATACGTATAACATCTAATAAAACTAAGAAGAAAAGATGCACTATATTAATTCCCACTTCAGTGAACATACTTTTTTCTTTCCTATTCCTGCCTACAAAAGCCATGTAATAGGGAATTTCTTGAAATAGTAGATCAGGTTTGTCAGACAGCACAGCACTAATACAGCTGCAATATTAGCCATGGAGCTATTTTTAGTACACAATTTCCTTCACTTCAGCTTTGAATATCATGCATGTGAAATCTAAAAATCCTGTTCTGCTGACTGTGCCCTTGGAACAGCTAAGCTCATTTTGAGATTCTTACATCTTGTCCAAAGTCCCTTGGTTTCATAGGAGCTGTACTAACTAACGCTGTTAATCACTATGAAGGCTTGAGTTCAGGCACTATTAGGCATCTGATGAAGCTAGAAGTTGAGAACAACATATGCAAATGTAAACTCCATCAGTTAAGTTGTACAACATGAACATAAAAGATAGATAAAAATGTGTTAAAGAGATGTAGCTGGATATTCTCCAATTCTTTAATACACGATATACAGTCAAGGTAGAAGTAGTGGTTCTGACATCCTGAAAGGTTACTAAATTGCATGCTGTCTACTCTAGGAAGAAACCTGATGTTCGGTCATGATCTAACCAAAGGTCTTTGACTACCATGGGAAGTTTTCTTAGCCTAAGAAATATACTTAGTTGGGAAGACACAGAATAGCCAAAGACTCACTGCTGCCTTCCATATATCGCGCAGAAGTCAGCAACCATCCTGGGAATGGAGGAAATCCCACAAGATAAAAGCATAATCAGAAAAGTACTTTGATATTAACAGCTAATTAAGAAGCAAATTATTAGTGGATATGTGGGATTGGTAACCATCCTTATGTTTTAACCTTTCTTTCCTCTGCTACGTTTGAAGTTTACTATACAAACTCTTTCCTGGTTTGTTTTGATAGCAATAAAGTGCCTTCTAAAATGCGAGATCATCAATAGACCATTATTTCCATACCTCTAATGATAAGACTATGTGAGCTAAAAATGCCAACACGATCTAATCAGGGTATGCAATATAATAGATCAGAAACGGTGATAACAGTAACAAAATACTGAACATATTTCCCATCTTATTGAACACTGTAATGATAGCTCCATCTTGCTCAGCATTATTAAAGATCAAGTGCTCTGATCTACTCCATTTTGTTGTAGCAAGAAGGGAATATGGCTGGTGAACAGAGTGACTTTCAGGACAAGTTATTTATCATCACTAGCATTTATGTTCATTTAAACAAATTTTGGCATGATGAGTCTTCGTTCCTTAATGGCAGCTGTGCCTAATGGAATCACTGAGACAGTAAGTTTTATGGCTTCAAAATTAGACCATGTAATTCTGGGACTGGTATTGGAATGTGCATTATTTCTTAGGTAATCTGATAATATACATAAAAATAACAGGAGAAAATTAAAAAGGTTAAAAATATAGGATGACAGGAAGTCCAAACTTAACTCTTGTACAAGAAACTGCAACTCACAGTGACTTCAGCAATGCAATACTCAGAACAACTGCTGCAAAACAAGTTTCATGTAGTACCTGAAATCTGGGAGTCCAAAAATTGATTAAATATCAGTTGAAAGTTTCTTGTCACCAACAAAGAGTAACCTCACACAATGACGTTTAGATTTTCCTTTGAATGTTTATGAAGTTCCAGTGTGAGGACAGAACATTTCTGCAGCACTTTTGAAATGGTTGAAATGGGACCTGATGCAAGAAACACAGTGGAGGCCCCTACCCAGTCAATCATCAATATGTTCATCAAGTAGTCTCCTCAGCCCTGACAGGCCTTTCATGAGGCTGTATCACCCAAGCACTCAATGGCTGATGAAGATTTTGTATGCCATATATTCAAACCATATACTTGTTTCTGATACATTGTACTACCATTTTTGAGTAATCAGTCTGAATTTCATGGCATGAAAGCCAATGACAGTCACTAGAAAATGGTGATGTTCTTTGCAAAAGATTGTTAAAGATTGTTAAAATATCTACATTAAAATTGTTTGCAAATGGATGTTTTGTTGCTGAAGCCTTTTCCTTTGTACGTACAGAAGAATAAAAAAT
>NW_009234956.1:0-10205 GCF_000690835.1 Fulmarus glacialis | reverse complement strand
CTCTTCATTTCTAATATCAGTGTCTATTTTTTCCCATTACTGTTGCACTTGTTCTTCCTTTCCTTGTCCCAGCTTCAATTCCTGGAAATGGAATGAAAATAAGTCTTGCTATGTAAAGGACTGCGAAGAAGTTCTGACCTATCTGTTTCCCACTCCAGTTGTGATGCCATCCTGTAGCCTCTTGAATTTGCAGAGGATTTGGCAGAATTAGAAACTACCATTAAAATCGCAAATTAGACCTGACAGATAGCTGTGTTGTCCTACGGCAGCACAGGCTCTCCTACCTGTCTCTCCTACGAAATTTCAGTTTTCACCCATTCAGCTCTTTCTGCAGGTGAGAATTTAGTGACAATGGGTCAGATTTCCAAATGCATCTAGGCACCTAAAAACTGCCTAAGCAGGATAGTACCAGGACCCATTGGAACGAAGCAGCTGAGCTGGAGCCTAGTTATGTATCAAAAGCTGAATATCCCCCAATTCTGTTCCAAATGCCTATTACATCTTTTAGGGACATTTTAAAATGTTTTTTCACAGTCTATCCCTTGAAGAACATTGTACCACTTCTGAATGCTAGTGGCTGGGTAGCCAGTACCTACCAGGTTGAAATGTGTCACCCACTGAAATACTCTGGTTCAAACCAGTTAGTTTTTGTTCCATTTAGTATCATTACACAGAAAAGATGACTACCACTCCTTCCCAAGTCCTTCTCTCTAATGCTTGCTAGCCTACCTGGTAGAATATTAAGGGCTCTGTATTCTTACAAGTAACATGTGAGATATCTCATTAGTTGGCATCAGAAAATCCTACATGAGTGAGAAGTCAGTGGAAAAACAAAAAGAATAAATGTGCATAGAAACCAAGAACCAAGACAATGCGAAGAGTGAAATACAGCTAAGGCTACTGCTGCAGCTAGAACTCTCTGGATAAGTACCGGAGAAATGCAAAATGTTCCAAAACCAATCATCTGATTTATTTACAGAGCAAGCAGAGCTCTTCTGGACAAAGCAATGAACAAAAGTGGGGCTTTTTAATATTGCACTACCATATTTGTTTACTAATGTACTGCTAAGTGAAAAAGAAAAGCCGATTACATTAATGTGCCAAAAAGTATCAGGAATATTGCACAGTTAGAAAGAGTGAAACTTCTGAGCCATCTCGAATTTATGTAAGCATCCAGCAAGGTGATACTTTTGAGATGATTGTAACGAATCTGAGACTGCTGAGTGTGACATGCAGTTTTGGAGGAACTATAGAATCTGTCATTCAAGACAAGATTGTAATGGAGATCAGAAAACCCTTGCTGAAGAAATAACTTCTTAAAAAGATGATAATTCACATTTAAGAAACATGACACAAACTTGCCAGACTTTAGAACTTAACTAGATCAGTCTGAAGCATTTTGAGGCAAAATAAAATAATTTCTTATGCACCTAGGAAAAAAAAGCACAGATGCTCAGCAAAATGCGGGAGCAGATAAAACTGAAAGCTCTATAGAGTATTCTGTAAACAAAACCTACGAGGAATCAGCAGTGGAGGATTTTACACTCATGAAAGTATAAGCAATGTCCTGACTTGGGACACAGCTATTATACTTTAACAGTGCAAAATCTTTCTGGAAAAACCTGCAGAAAAGAACAGGTTGTACTTAAAAGGGGGGAAAAAAGATATGCATTCTATACAATGAAAATTACTACACAGCACTTTGCACAGAGATGATCAAACACTAAGATGTTATTATTCACAGGCACTACACAGTGACACCTACATCCAGTGACTGGAATATTAGCTTGAACAAAAATAACCCAGAAGTCGTTCACTTATGCACCATCTATGTGACCCTTGAAGATACAATGACAAGTTTGAAGAACTATCTAATTGAACATAGCCAGGTAAAACTTACAGCGTATAGCAAAGAAATTGTTCCTCCTCACAAGCTGAATGCAAAGAAAAAATCCCCCAAAATATAAGGTATGTAGTTGTTTCACAAAATATCTTTTCTGCTGCTGAACATGTCAGACATTCAGTGTAAGATTAATCTGCTTAAAAGTAGGCATCTCAAAAGACAGGTACTTTTGACATACTGTCTTGTCTTAAAGTAGATAGTTTAAATGGTTACATGAATTAAGACAGTTTCTTCCATTTCATCTTGGCAATCTAGAGGACAGTCTCAGAGCTAGACATGTAGAGTATAATGTCAGCAGAACTGAATCCCACCTTAAATGTCACTGAGTGTATTTTGTAGAAGGACAGAAACCCACACAGGTAGAACAAAGATCAGAGCAAGATATTGTACACATAAATAGGCTGAAAGAAACAGAAAATGCCAAACAGAAGAATTCATACTGTAATCTATCTATGTCAGGTCTTTGGTCCATGCTTTGGCAGAATTTCCATGTCTATATGCTGCCAAAATTAGAAACAGGTTCTATATTATTATTCTCCCTAACTAGCAACAGAATTATTAGAGAATACAGTTGCTGAATATGCAACCTTAGGGTGGCGCTAAGCTGTTGAATGGACAGTTAAACAGCTAAGAAATCAAGATCTTCGTTTGTCACTGCACTATTTTTTCTGAAATGTTTAGTGTAAGTCTTAGAATGAGGCTATTTGATTATATGGTCACTGGTGATAAAAACAGAAGTATCAAAAATTTTCCCAAAATCCCTTTTTATAAGAAATGATCAAACAGAACATGCATTGTAAGAAAAAATCACTTGAGCTAAAGTTTTTGCATATAAACTACATCTATATCATTGCAGATTTGCCCCAAAAAGTGATCATTTCTTATGAAGTTGTTCCTTGCTCCTGAAATTAAAGAAAAGCAGTTTAGTACACAGAGTGGGAGGCGCAACAGAACAACCTCTCCCACAGAAGAATAAAAAAGACACCCATCTTTTTCCTTTGCCTAAAACATTAGAAAAAAAGCAGGCCACAGATGAGCCAGTGGATTAGACAGCAGGAGAGAAAAGACCAAGGAGAACAGTGTAGAGGGCAAACCCTGAAAGGATTTTGAGATCCAAGTGATAAAGGAGACTGACTGAGAAATATTGCAGTATTGCACTTTTCAAAAAGAAAACATAAAGCGATAGCAATTGGCCTATTGAAAGTGGATATCTTAGACCTCCTGAACACAAGCTCAGGCTAGCACATGCATTTAAATATAGAGGCCTCTCTCCTCTTGTAGAAGCTCTTTTCTCTGATGCTTGCTCAGTATGTTAATGTAATAAAGGTCTGTAATAGCTCTAAGCTCAGATCTAGATTTTTCATTAGTCACTACCTGAGAACACTGTTTATAGCAGAGGCTCCGGCAAAAAATAAGCATCTCTCATCTCATTGTCTTTTGAACCCCCTTTAATAGCAGAACACAGTTCAATCAACAATTTTTCAACCTGCAACACCTTTCAAAACTCTCCAAGAATTACGTACATTTTTATAAAAAGCAAATTGAACAGGTTTGCGGCAGATTCTGTTTTATGCTCCCAGGGAAGACAGTAGCTAAGGACGAGGGGTACTAACAAGCTAAAATGTTCCCTCCTACTAAGGCCCCTAAGTTAAAACAGCTCCCTGCATCTCCCCATACGCTGTAAGTTGGCCCAGACTGATAGCATGCCCAAGTTAACGTAAAGCTCAAGATCTGCCTAGGGCTGCAATACCACAAATGAGTAAGAGTGCTGCACAGTTCCATAGCCAAGTCCTGAAGGGACAAAACTGTGACCATAACTGAGATGACAAGGGCCTTACAAGTGTGTTAGATATGTCTAGGGTAGGACTGAGAGCCCTACTTTAGTCACGCTGATCTCAGACTGACAGCCAAACTACCAATGGAAATGGTGGAGAAATACATTAAGATTGATGATGACAAGGCTTCAGCACAGAGGTATGCCCAAAGGTTTTCCACAAAGAGAGGGTAGCAGAATTTGTGATCGCAGATGGCACTAGATTTTGTGTTGGGAAGAGAACTAAGGACAGAACTTTGCATCACCCCCTGCAAAGCAGATGATGGAGATCCACAAAAACATTTTGTTCACACATATGTTAGTACAAAATTGGAGATTGTTTCTCCTCTACTTGTTTTCGTTTATCTTTGATTCATATCTTGCAATAGCAATTTTCTGTTCGGCAAGCGGACGCTTTTCTGAGACATGCTGCTTTCTGACCTCACTCTGTGTGTACTCTGTTTCCTTCCTCTTCATCTGCCTAAATTTACTCACTGAGAACAAAGACATCATTGTACTAGACCAGTGGTCCATCTGTTCTAGAAAGCTGTTCCCAGTTGTAGTTAGCGCCAGATGTTTCCTAAGGAAGCATCCTCATGGTCAAAATATTGAATATCCTCAGTGAATGTTCAAATGTACTAAATGCAGAGAATACCACCAAGTATGTATAATACAAGTCTTTTCTGCATACTTTGTTACTATCCTTCCTTAAAGGCAGGACAATAGTACTTCACAGTGAATTGTACCACAATCTTTCATACCACACTGTTAAAATTTTGAAAGATTTCAGAAAATGGTGTTTTATTTCACTGCTCACAAAAAAAAATTTAGTATTTCTTGCTGCGTAAAGCACTGTAGTGATTTGTCTAATGCTGAGAACCTACAACAAATTGATGAGTGCTCTAAGTTCTTATAAGCCTCAATGGAGGCTGGAGTCTTTTGAGAACAATCCCTAAATTAATAGTCCTGAAGCTTTTCAGAACCCAAATTATTTGCCTTGCTCCTATGAAACTGCCACTGCTTTCATCAACAGTTTCATCATAACTAGACAGAGAAGAATTTAACTTTACTGGATCTTGCTGTTTCATTGTGCAAAATTACATAAAATGGGGGCTGTCATCTATAGCCATTTACATACAGATGAGACTGCAGAGTAAAGATTTTATCAGAAAGTAAAACTTTTTCATGGTGCATTTCTTCATTTTCTATTTCCTTGTTTCTGAATTCTATTTCCACTTGTTTAATCAGCCTGTTTCTGCCTTTTGAGACTCCCAAAAGCTTATTCCCTCAATCATAACACATATATGAACTGTCTCCTGAGCTGTATCTCTGTGCCAAATAGCTGTTGAGGAGCTAGTATAAAGTCCTTATTTTATTCAAAGCAGGTTTTAAATTTTAGCAAATGTTCTGAATTACATGGAAAATGTCTCTGAGTTTATTTCCTTTTCCAGATTAATCATTTTTTGTATAAAATATTTTCACTTTTCAGAAAGCCTGAGAAATTACAAAGCTAGTAAATGAAGTCCAAAGAAGCAGAGATAGAGCACATGTTAATTTCAAAACAGGAGACAGGTCTTTCTTAATAATTTTATCAAGCTGTCATCTCAGAGTGGCCACCTCTGAGAAGCTGTCAACTTCACTGATATGAATGAAGTTGGAATAAGGGAAGATTGCCAAACACTGGCTGCTCCAAAGGGGCATAAGTAACTGCAGCCACCACCAGCTCAAGGGGCAGTGGAGTGGGCTCCTAGGAGTACTCTGGGCATGCCCCAGTGCTTTTCGAAACTCTGGGGCCCTGTAGAAAATTGTAGACTATGTTGGTGGTATACTGACTATAAAATTTTGTCTTGTACAAGCAACCGAAGTATGGGCCACTTCAAGTGGTTTTAACTATTCTGTATGTATAAGATTTATTTCTACTTTGAATTAGCCTACTTCCATCTTCCAGCTGTTGGATCTTGTTGCAGTTTGGCCTGCTAGACTGAAGAGACCGTTGTTAAATTTCTATTCCCCATATACCTTCCAAAATCTTTCCTTTCTCTCTGTCCTATTTAAATTTTTTTTCTTTCGGTGAGAAAGAACAGCTTGATAGACAGACTCATCTTAAACTTGCTATTATAAAGCATGTTTTCCAATTCTTTAATAATTCTTATGGTTTTCCTTAGTTACCAATGGCCTTCTTTGAATGTGGATATCAAAAACAGAGATAGAATGCCAGTTATGCTAAGGTAAAAGCCAAATGTAACACAAAAAGTTTCCCAATTGCTACTTTATTCACCTGCCTATGCTTCTAAAGATTACATTAATCCTTTCTCCACTGTAGTGCACCAGGAGCTAATTACTCACCACAAGCCCCATTTTTCGGTCCCACTCTTACCACCGCTTCCATCTTTCTTCCATTTCTGTCTGCATATAAGCCAGAAATCCCTGTTTCTAGATGTCCGACTTCTCTAAATTCAGTGATCCAAATCACTTGGATCACTTTCTCTTCCACTCTCAGCCTTTCTGTTATTTTTTTCAAGTTTATCAGTAAGAAATCGTATGCCTGTTGCCAGAGTATTTTCTCCCAGTATACAAATCCCCACCAGGACGAGGATGTCACAGAATTAAAAAATAATCCACCAGGATTCCTGGTATGTAAAACAGGAATGTGTCAACTCATGTGCATTTTGAAGCCTTAACAGAAAAGTAGCTGATTTATAAACATATTTATAATAGATCTTCCTTTTCACAAAGTGACAGCTGCTTTTAAGTTTCCACTGTTTCAACGGCTTTAAAAAAGCACTATTGGAAATTAATGCTATAAGTGATAGGGGTGGAGAGTGGTAGAGCACTACAAAAATAAGGCAAAAGCATTGAGTCACCTGAAGAAAGGAAGCAAAAAAGCTGGAAAATGTTAAAAAGAAGAACAGAAGCGTATCTTAAAACTATTGGAGAAATTATGCCAAAGTAACAGACAAGCTGAGTTACAAGGAGGAAGAGCATGTTACAAGGAGGAAGAACATGTGTTAGGAAGTTACATTCTCAGATAAATGGAAATGAAGGATATAACTACACATGTGCATGAAGTTACCACATTTCTACAGATGTTAAAAAACCTACATACAGATGAGCATTTTGGTGCTAGTGTACACATACAGCCAGTACACACAAAAGGATTGAATATTCATCCAACTACATGTTACATGTCTATGCACAGGTTTGCTATGTGTCTGCATAGGTGCTTAACTTTTCCAAATGCATCCCAAAATAGCCTTATTCTTCTGTCAATAGTGTAACGACAGGATGAAGCAGTAAAATACATGCATGTTCAATACTTTTGTGTACATATACACAGCCACACACTCATCCAAGACTATATGAGAAGTCTGACTGACTTCAACTAAGTAAAACCTCTGTGGTGAATATAATTATTTCTTTAGAGAATTCTGAACAAGCAGTCATCATTTTTTTGTCTTTTAATGGGCAGTAAAATTATGCCATATACCTAAAACATGTTTGGAAAAGGAACTGTATCATCATTGTCTTTATTTCCACAAGTAAGATGGTGCATTTTTTGTGGTTATGCATATAGTTTTAGCCCACACTTCTTCAACCAGTAAATATTTTCCAGATGTCTAATATTATGAGTAATTTAATGGAAAGCATGTCGTGAGGTCTGCATTTGTCAATGTGGAGAATCTCATCACTTTGCAAGCCCTGAGGGTATTCTAGAGTGTCCCAAAGGGTCTATTAATAAAATAAAGTCTCAATCAAAGTAATCCAAGCAAAGTGTCATACCAAAAATTAACAGATAGTGCTGGTAGATATGCACTAAAAGTGATGCAAATGCAATGTTTGGGACAAAAAGATGCCTGAAGTTTTTAAAACTGTATTTACAGTTATTTATAAAACTTCCGAATTCTGAAAAACTGATTACTCATCCATTTACACACAGACTTTGGCTTTAGGTAACATTGTGTTTTGTGGAATCTTCTTAGCCAAAAAAAAAGAAAACTGATAATATTACATTCACGTGAAAATGCTCATAGAAGGTACGTAACAGCAATATGATGATCAGGATGGAATTTTGCCACAACATAGTTGTAATGTTTTTATTTTTGTGGCTAGTCAAGTGACCATGATCAAGTCTTTAACGGATTCAATATTTGTTTAATGTAGAAACTTCAACACTGAAATGAACTGTTCAGTTTGTTCAAAAGGAAATACTACCAATTTCTGAATCTGCATTGTACAGTTTCTTCATTTTTCTGACTTCTCCTTGCAGTGACAAGGAAAATCCTTCCTTCTGTGTATTTACTGAGCAAACTAAGCAAGAGGATTTCTAATTAGATAAAATGTCAGCTGCAGGTAGAACAGCTGTAGCCATCTTCAGACACTTCCCAAAGCTCTAGAAATTATTAACTTCTCTTTTTGTTTTCTTAAGAAACATTTTAATCACTCCACTGTAACTAAAATCAGAGCACTTATATAGTTGGTTTTCTCCTGGATTAAAATTTGTCCCTCCCAAGCATGCCACATTAAGTCCTTGCACTTATTATGGGTTTTAGATTCACAGACTAACCATATTTCATTAGAGCTACATTTCCTACTTACCGATTTATCAGTACTTCAGAGGACTTTTGTATCTATTTTGGTTTTACTCTTCACTCGTTATCATATTTTATGAGCTATGCTTCAAATGCAATTCTTATAGAAAATAATTTATATAATCAGATTCCAATATTGGATTACCAAATTCCAGAAACTTTTACAAAAAATTATCCTGGGGTATTTAAGAATGTTTTTTTTAAAGAGAAAAACCCTTTCCACAGACCAGATATGAAGCAACTTCTCTGTGAAATCCGTATAAATGTGTAAATAAATATGAGGTATTAAAAGCTGGGAAGGAATATTGGCTCTGCTTTTGGGAAGAAAAGAGAGAATGTGGCACATGAGAGACATTGCCTGGCTTAGATATTGTTCCCTAGTTCATGGTTTATCCCTGCCTATCCCTGAAGTTAATTTGAGACTTGCAGCTTGATTTACTCCTGGCTTTATCAACCCTAGAGCCAGCAGGAACAAACTTTGACATTTACCTCATAAAAAAATTAGAACTGAAAGGTGACATGAGAAAGCAAAGTGCTTATAAAGTAGAAACACTATCCCCAATTTAAAAAAAAAAACAACAAAAAAAACCAAAAACCACCACAAAACCAGAAAAACCCAGGAACTTAAAAATGAGGAGTGTAGGAAATACATTTCTATGTTAGTTTCCTGTAACATCAGAAAAGCAGATCTGAATTACCAGTGTGGCATGTGCTGCAGTAGCCCCTAAAGCTGGCTGCCCTGAAGAGCAAGCAGCTGAAGAAAAGCACACAGTATGTTTAAATAATGCCTCTCAGCTCGGATGCCACTTCTAACTACTGCTGTGAAATAATCAAGAAACTGAGAAACAACTGAGGAATAACTGAGATACTGTTTAACTCTTGATTAGGAAATATTTTTCCCATCAGAGTGTTCCCTTTGGCTGTTTGGCCCTAGGATAGCTCTCCTTTTCTACTGCAGGTCGAAATTTATTTCCTAGACATGTTTACACACCCACTAGGTACTTCCTCCGGTATGAGAACGTCCTAGGAAGGGATTCAAGCCATTTTTCCTATTCCCAGTGACTCGCTAAGCTTCAGGGGTTTTCCCACTGCCTCCTTATAATGGGCTGGGTTACAAAACCCAGACATCGACCTTCTCCCTTGAGGACCCGTTCACCCATGCAGGAACAGCCCGCGGCTGGTGCTGACAAACCTCGCCTGACCAACAACGGGGGAACAAGCTGAGGCTTTGACCCTCTAATTTGATTCATTTCCTTGGACCTCAGTCACTCTGCTCTCATCGATATTACAGAAAAGTCTTTCTCTGCTAATGCCATTCACAAAAACAAATGCTCCTCACGGTGGGGTGGCCACGCAGGGCACTCGCACCCTCTTGTGGTGCTCAGCAGGCAGCCGGCCCCCGGGCCAGCGATCGCGCTCCCCTGGGCATCCGCTCCCCCAGGCAGCGCCCTGCCCAGCTCCACAGCTGGACAGATGTTTGGAGCCCAGCCCAGCTGGCGGGGGGCTGGGAAAAGCAATGAAGGTGTCTGTTGATGAGCTCAAGCGACTTTGAAATAGCTACTGGTTAGGTCTGCTAAGAGACAAGGTGTTTCCAGAAAATGATGGAGACGCATCTTTTTGAAAGAATTAATCTTATCCGATAATCTTTCTCACTCCCTAATGTTTTAGCGTGAAAAATCCATTTTCATAATCATAAACAACATTTAAGTGAAAAGCTCAACCGTTATTAAATAGATTTATCTGATCCTCATCCGTATCTAGCTTTCACACAGTGACTGGCTAGACAGACAAACAAATTTTAAGGAAATGGATCAAAAAATGAAATTTAGTATATGCCTTTCTAATACATCTCCATTTAAAACTACTTTTATTTAAAGTGTGCTTTTATTTATATTATTAT
>NW_009234955.1:0-41862 GCF_000690835.1 Fulmarus glacialis | reverse complement strand
CTGCAAACTTACTGAGGGTGCACTTGATGTCCTCATCCAGATCATTGATATTAAACAGAACTGGCTTCAATACTGAGCCCTGGGGAACAGACAGTGCTATACAAAAGCAGTGCCTTGCAAAGAATTCCAAAATGTTTGTTAGATACAGTGATTCTAACGTTTGTATTGTTTTGGTTTCAGTACGCAGATTTCTGTTTTACTGGTAATTCGCATCAGTCAATGGCTGACCCAAGGACTAATCCTCGTAGCTGCAGAGATTGCTATTTGGTTGCTGGTGAAGTCGTGAAGATGTGGAAAAGGACTGATAATTTTTTTTTCTGCTCAAACTGCTAAGTCTGTAGGTAACCTGTATGAAATACTATAGTTGTGCTATCAAACCTGAGAAATGTTTTCTGACAAACCTAAAAGAAACATGTTAGTATGTATGTGCTAAAGCACAAAAGCATCACTGCTTTGTTGAGGCCTTTACGTTTAAACATAAAACAGCACAAGAGAAAAAACGTATTTGATAAACACCCCAAAAATTACTGTCTAGTACTTTTTTATTTACAAGTTAATTGGAGTATTCCAAAAGCCATTTATATTGTTTCATAAATTTAAAATGTTTTCAGTGAGTATTAGATACTTGTTTAGTAAAAAACTTAGAGAACTTTTTGTGTGAGAGGGAACAATTAGCACCTGCTTCCGATCGTTTTATATACGACAATTGTATGTAGTGCTTGTCTGAAAATGCTGAAAAGCTAGGACTTCTAAGCCTTTGCTTCCAACTGACAGTAAAAGGTAATAGTAAGAGTGCAGTTTCATGCTTGGAAGAAGCTGATGATGTATGACTCTGCTGCCTCCCAAACGGAACTCTTCTATGAGCTCTCACTCCCTGTCTTCTGTTGGCGCAGTCGTGCAACTGTGCAGTGAGTCAGTTCAGCTCAGTGGTCCAGCCAAAAATCAGCCTTACAAGAAAGTTAGTTTTCAGTGCAATCAGTGAATTGATCAGACTTCCCTGCATATTCAGTAATTCTTACACAAGAAAGGGAGTGGGGAAATGTGGTCAGGGGTGATGAGGAGGTCTGGTCCACTGCTCAAGGGGGCACTGTCTTTTTAAATCATCTTGATGAGCTTTGAAAGAGCACAGTAATAGTTAGACTGTGATCACTTTAAGCTAGAATAAGTCAGAACTACCACTAAAAGAAGCAATCCTTCTTCCTCCTCCTACCTATACATTTCTTGCTTCCCTGGTCAGCATAAGCATTTGCATTGTCATGTTGTGAATTATGTGCTGAATTACATTCCGAATTTAATTAATTTGAAATTAACCTGACAAGAAACAGAGGATTTTTAATCCAGATATATTCCATATCCTGATTCATCAGGCAACCTCACAAATCCTCAAGGGAGGGGATAACACAAGGACAGGAGCAAGAAAACGGGCAAGAAGAGGGCAGACTTGTATTTTTTTGGCAACAGTACCAGTTTATGCCAATTTAAAGTATTGTTTAAACTACTTCTTTTAATACAAATTTTCTTCAGTATTTCCACTGTGCAAGAGACCACTCAGCCCTGTCTCTGTATGTGACCCCATGTATAGGATGGATGGGTGAATAGATAGGACCAGTGTATTAGTGCCAGTGTATATGATCCTTTAATTGTATATGATCCTGTATAGTGCCATATGATATGGCACCTTCTTTAGCTGCAGTATAGTACTTTGCATTTGCTCCCGTTCTGTTTTCATGTGCCAGATACAGAAAATCAGTGCGTGATGCATCAGGGTCCAGATGGATCTGGCGGATGGGAACCTGGAACAGGATAGAAGCTGTGATTCTGTTCTGCAACTGTAGGCACCTTGGTGGAGAAGTTTCCAAGTCTCTTACTGAATGCATAAGATTTAACAGGTCTGCTGGTGGTGTTTGGTCATGCAATACTGAGGTACAAAGAAGGCATTTCTCTCTGTCCCTTTGTGGAGTCCTAGGCCTGCCACCCTTGTAAAATAAGTGACGCATAATTCAAAATATCCACTGTATCCATTATGCAAAGGATCGCAATCTGTCAAGCAAACTGCAAGAGAGAAACTCGCTATAAATGTACTTTAGTATTTTTAAGAGGTTTTTTTTTTTAAGATAAATTCAGGAGCTGAAATTAAGAATTCATAGTTTGTTCATAGAGTGAATATTCTAAGAGGTTAAAACAGGCTGCAGTATATCCACTGCTGCACTGAAAGAACAAAAAGCAAATGTTTATTAGCACACGGAGTATTAATCAATAGGTAATTCCTAGGTTGCTTCCAAACATTTGTACAAAAGCGTATGACCCCCTGGAGTGACCAATAATGAAATAAACATCCATCACTGTGAGGAGGCTCTTGCAAGGTGACAAATTTATTCCTTAAAGCTAAAAAGTAAGGCTCTTGCTGTATTGAAATACATTCTCAATACTACAGTTAAGCGAGGATAGATACTCCTAGTAAAGCATGATATTTGTCAATTTGTGGCAGCTGCAGGAAAAATGTCAGATAGCAGTGAAGAAAAAAACCCCACCTCTTCTGGTTGATGGAATAAAGTTTTGAATTGTGGCTGGAAATTGTGGAGGATATCAAATGTTCCTGGCTGTAGCTTGCATTTATGTGCTGGAAGCTTATACCGCTGCATTTGCTGCAATGGGATGCCTTTTTGCTAGGAATTTTTCTGTGGGAATACAGTTTCTTCTAGCCTACCTATAGAAGTTTTCAGCTTCTTTCTTCAGCATTTTGCTCCTGCTAATAGATGAATAATTCAGTTTCCAGCTTCCATGGCACCTCAGCATACTATTCCCTAATATTGTGAATGAAGAAGGAATATGAGTATCCATCTTAAAGACAGAAGGAAATATATTTTTTAAAAATTGGTTATATAGGATTTTTTTTAAAGTTTCTTTAGTAGTTTTTCAAACTTGAGGACCTGATCATGGATGTATCAGCCATAACCGTCTGAGAAGGTGATTTTCTGAGATACCCTGTTTGAGAAAAGGCGGAGTGTTTCTTTTGAGGAACATAGGAATGAATAGCACATCTTCACGCTGAACCAGGAACCTACTATACAGTTATTGTTGTATGTGAGGCTATGCAAATGCAAAGGTAAATCCAAGCCAGTATAGTGACTCCTTCATAATGGCAAGTATTTCTGTTCTGGCAATTTCCTGAGCGCCTTGCACTGCAAAAGAAGACGTATGGAGGATGTATGGCAAAGGTAGCAATAAGATCCACTGATTTATTGCTTCTCCTAGCCAACTCCAGCAGATAAAATTGCTAAGGGACTATTACTGGATTTTAAGGAGAAACTGTTGAAGGGGGGGAGCCACAACATGATTGCCCTCTTTCTTGGGAGGTGCTGTCCCTACTGTTACAGCTTTCCTAGATTACTCTGTGGGTGTGGGCCTGGTTAATTAGTTGTCTCCCCAAACACGTGTAATAGGAAGGACTACCGTAGCGTATGGTTATCCTGAATTCTTAATCTCCTATTTCATCTTACAAAATGGGAATATTCTGACTTCTGACAAATTAGAAAAGTAACAAATTTACTGAAAATGACGACTCTTCTACATTTAAATCCTAGCTTCAGACTCCTGCAGGTCTTTGTAACTGATGTGACATGACAAGCATAATGCATGCTGAGTTGTCTTACAGATTAGGCATTAAATAGCATAGATATTGGGAGCATGAAGCATTAGTTTTAACCTAATTTTTACATGCTGAATGACTCTCTTCCCCTTGATCTGAGGTGAATTCAGCGTATTGCTTTAGAACTTGTGCATTTTCAAAGGTTTATGCAGATCTCTTTCAGTAAGCTGATAATAACAAAAGAAGGGTTGAAAATGAAAAGGAACTGAGAAAAGTTGAATGGAATTCAGCTGGAGAAAAATATCCTTTTAATCTGTGGGTAGGGTAAGTCAAATGAGTAACAAGGATGGTTTCCAAGTATTTTAATATCCGTGTTGAAAAGCTTAGACAGAGAGGTCATAAAAGTCATGTGAACTAAGGTGAGAAGCAATGAGACTGGAGCAATAACCACTTTTAACTGCCATGAAGCGATCTTTGAATCTGCCTGATTGTTTCCTCCAGCAACTGCAGTGGGTTATTCCCTGTCAAAAATGCAATAACAGATATTTCAGCATATACATTATAAACTGTGGGCTTCGTGGCAGGAATGAAAGATTTTTAATATGAGTAACTAGAAAGATAAAACTGAATGGGAATTACGGATATTCTTGCCTAGAAGAAAGACCTTAAACAATCACTGTAGTGATTCATTCTAGTATCCCAGTTAACTCACTAAATATTTACTAGATGTGTATTCACTCAAATATCTTTACAAGACATTTTGAAATACCTATGACAGTTTTGATTAGACTTCCAAGATGTTTCTCGTCTCAAGTCAAGTGTCAGAGCTGATGTGCAATCTGGATCATTAAAAACTGGACTGACTGGTTCACAGCATGTACGATGGATGGTTTCTCATGATGTTCAAATCTGCTGCTGTCTGGGTTCAGATCCAGGCAGACCTGAAGTGTTTAGTTTTGATATCTGAAAGTGTGTATTGTGTGCTGTTTCTTGCGAAAAGCTTTATAATTTTAGGTATCCTTATACAGGGGTAGGGACAGTGGCTATCAGAAGATGTTGCTATGCCACTGGTGGGACTGTTGAGGTGCAATTTATAATTGTTTGTAGCTGAGAAGACCAAACAAACAAATGTTGTTGGGCTGGTAAAAATCTCATTTATCATAGTTTGTGAGACGTGCAGCAGATAATTCTGCAGGGCCAAGTTCCTCCGAATCCACAGAGCCATTTCTGGTTTTTGTGACGGCTTCTCTTCTCAGTTCCTGACAAATGTAATTTGAGGTAAGTTGTGCTTACCAGTACTGCAACTGTTGCTTAAACAAGGAGTCTGTAAAGAGGAGGCTTTGCGCAGGGCCCTTATAATAGATACAATGACACAAGTCAACACTAATGATAATTTTCATGGTGTTTTATATGTGCTTGGACCAAACTTGCTTCCTTGGCTAGCACTGGGACTAGATACATTTTGCTTACTTACATTAATTTAATAGCAGGTTACGGCAGTGGAGCTTGAATTGGTCTACTTGTATATGCATGGATGGAGATCACACCTCTGGATAGCTGCAGGTGTCATCTTTAAAATACTCACTTGGCAAACCACTTCTGTTCATTAGTTTGTTCTTCTTTAACTTTTTGTGGATTAAACTCTTGTCAGCACATTGCTTTTCCTTTGCTCACCATTTTAGAACAGAAATAATATGTGGGATATTATCGCACACAAATGGCATGAGCACAGATGTAAGAGGGAAACAATATGGTGTGGTTTTCAAAACGAAGTGTGCTGGCAGTAAGTTCTCTCACATGGATGAGGTCAACCGAAATCTGGATACTTAGAAACCAGAACACTCAGCATGGGCAACTGCAATTTCTGCCTTTTTTCGTGCAGCAGTACGTATGGCACCTGCAAGATAGCTTCCTTAATCTTAAGGCGTAATAGTCCATGGAGAAATATGTAAAGGAGGGTAGACAATTGTGCATCATTTTAAAATAGTAATTGGAGGCATTCATGTCACAAAATGTGAGACCCCACCAGAATTTTCCCCAAGTTCGTGGAGGTTTAAATTCATGGTTTCACTTCTTTTCATTGTAGTGCTGGATCAAAGGTAGAAGATTAAAACCCAAATTGCCTTTACATTCACAGTGTACTGTATAAGAATGATTTTGTGTCCTTCGAAATAGGTGTGAGCCCTCTATGGAAACTGACTGTGCTCTGTTTTAAAAATCCGAGAGATAACAGCAATGTCTTATAAGCAGGCTTTGCGTATTTGTGCACATTTGGGAAATGTGGTCACCGCGTGAAATATAATATTAAAACATTCTGGTGTATTTGGAAACCTAAATGTTGTTGCAATAGTTGCAAACATTCATTAATTTAAAAAAAATCACAGAACACAGAAATCTGTAGTCACTATTTCTATGCATAAATTCTGATGTTATTTTTACTGTCATTTAGTAGAAAGCATTTAGTTCGCTCATACAATTCTAATAAATGTTCTACCATGAAGTTGTGACTGCATTTTGTTTTTCTTGCTGATAAAAAGCTCAGAGCGGATTTTCTTTCTAATTAAGGTATTGGCTTTTATAAGAACAAGATTGGTTTCTGCAGTGGGAAGCTGAAGAGGCTATAGCTTACTTCGAATATTTTTTTTTACTAGTCTCAGTTACTGATCATTTGCATCGAACATGAAGTTCTTATGCATTCTTATAAAAACAAGATAACATTTTCACTTTAAATTCAGGGAGCGCTTTAAACTCAGTAGCCTTTAAATATCATATAATGCCTGATAGAAGCAGGAAGAAGAGATAATTAACAGAGGAGACTGACTGCTTAAAGGGGCATCTCCTATGGATTCAGCAGGCAGCTGGCAGCCAGTCAGCTGCTGGGGTAAAATCCACGGGGTCTCACCAACCCTGGAATTTGCTATTTTCGGTGACAGGTTTGGAACTGCCCTATGATGGGTTTTGAATACTCTACATTACTTGATTATTCATGTACTGGTATGCTGTGTGTCATTGGTATTTTCTGTATGCTGTATAATAGCATTTGTTTAACTTGTAAAAAATCTGTCCAGGAAAAAAGAAGAAAAAGAATGCGTCAAGCAGCTAATTGTTAGACAGCTAATTGTTATTTATGGGGGCTCTTACATTTTTGTCTCCCTCTCCAGCAAGCTACAAGGACAAGAAATGAAATGTGAATGTAGAGTAACAAAAATAACTGGCGGGATTAAAAGAGACATGAGAGAGAGGGACAGAAAAGGAGAAGCATTCATGGTCCACAGCACCTCAAAGACGCCAGGCTTCACTTGTGGTGGCTGAAGAAATTCCGTCTGCCTGAATTATAGTTGAAGTTACATGACAGAAATATATGTAGACAGTTTGCTGATTATATGTACATTATTTTCTATTAGTCAAATATTTACAGCTAAAATAAATAACATTTATTTTTAAGAAGGCTGTTTGTTCTCTGAACATGGGCAACCCTGAGAGAAAGAACTTCAAGCATCTGAATTCAGCCAGAACTAGTATGTAAGCATCGTTAATGTACTGGAAGTTAAAGGATATGTCTCATCCTAGGGTGGAATTTGTTTTAATTAATTTTAACAGTTATAAAAACAAGGCACCTAGTCTAAACTGTCGTCTGGACTCTCGCTATGCAAAAAACCTAATGTCTAATGAGTAACTCATGCAATACCGACAGTACCAAGTCTAAGATAGATGTGACCTGTCATCCTCTACATCGTTTGTTTTTCTCTACCAACTACAGAGGGAACGGAGTCAATTTAGTGTAGATGAATAGCTTTCATATAGTTGAAGTCAGATGAGTTAAATCCCGCCTTCAGAGCAGAAAGACTGAAATTCTGCTCCCAGACAGGTGAAAGTTGAGGCCTGCCATCCCAGGGGATGAATACAGAAAAACACAGAAGGTGAATGGTGGCATCAGTAAGCCTGTAACTCCAACACCTCCTTGTTCCTTAGTACCCTGCATTACTGTTCCCCAGGAGGAGGTACAAGGGCTGCCTGTTTTTTTCCCAGACATGAAAGATCGGGAGGATTTACTGGGACAGCTCAGAAATCTCAAGTAATGCTTTTGCTGTAGGATTATTGCCAGTTGTCAATATGGGGCTCTGCTTCTTCACACAGCAGATACCCATCCGCTTTTGCTGTGTTGGACTTTATCCACACATACAGCTGGAGAGGTGGAGATAAAGGTGCCAGCTTGCATGGAGTGGGAAACACTGTAATTGCCAGGGAAGGTAGTGAGCATTACTAGATACCTTTACCTCTTTGCTAATATCCACATACACTAACAATTAATTATGTCACAGGGTTTGTGAATATTAATTAACATTGTCCCCATAGGAGTACTCCAAACGCAGGTAATTTTTTAGGTAAGAGAAACTTGATTGTGGGCTCTGACACCATCAGATGAACGGAGAAGTGATTCTCTTGATTTTAGTGTCCCTTTGGTCTTCTCTGCTTGTTACTTTTAGAAATAATCCCAGCAGTATCTGTTTACTTTACTTACTCGGGATGGAGATATTTTTATACTTCTTACAGAGTGTCATTCAATCTAAAATAATTAGTTTCTGCTTGTTTGCCAAATTTTTTCTAGCTTTTGTTATTCCAACTGTTTGTTTAGTCACAGATAACCGTTCGCTCTCCCAGTAGGCCATCTGACCCAGCAGTCCTCTAATTATTCAACACATTAACATTATTCAACATTATTTCCTTTCATCTTTCTGAAGTATTGATGCTTCAGTGATTTTATTCCTGGTTAAAAATAAAAATGCCTTTTTATACTAGTCCAAGTAATCTCTGCTGCTCTTGGGGCCTAGAGTCTTGCTATTTAATTTGGACTTTTTCCTCTACTCCGTGTTAGACTTCTGTCCTTTGCCTTTATTTTTAGTCCTGATACCGAGTGAAAACAGAAGACATGCTCCAAATGTTCCACCTTTGGTCTGTGCATTCAGAATTAGAGTATGGTTTTGGATAAAACTTTCCATAAATCATTTGTTTTCTGGGATTATTTCCCCCCTTCCCTCTCCCCTCCCCCCCGTACATACAAACTGTTAGTTTTCAGCAGAATGGAAATCACTGAATCCAAAAAGGAATTTTTAAGAAATCAGCTTTTTCTGTGTCCTTAAATAGACACCTAAATGGGGGAGAGTTATTCTTGCGCATATTCAGGCTTTAGCACTGATGGATTGTTTAAGTTTCTCAAAGAGGCAAAAGCAAAAAACAGGAAGGTGATTCCAGCAATTTTAAATAACTCGGTTTCTGATGGGCTGGGTGCCAGCGGATCTACAGCCAGGCACATCAGCGAAGGAGCCCTTCCCCTGGTGCCGTGCAGAGGAGTGTGAAATGAGCGGGGACCTTCCTTTCTCTGTTAAAACTCTGATATAGGCTTTAATGGTTTTTTGAAAAGTGCAGTCCTGACAGCTGTGGAAGCGTGATGTTCCTACTCTCAGATCAAGAGGAGAGAGTTGTAGATGAACTTCCCAACATTCATTAGCCAGTCTGCATCAAAACTGCTCTCCGAAGAGTAGCCCGGTCTTCAGAAATGTTTGCTGCGAGATCTCTGCTGAGACATCTCCTGAAGGTTGCACTTATTATCCGCAGTGTTGGTAGGTGTGTGTTTGACAGGTAGTGGACTGCATCCACTGACTCCCTAAACAGCCTTCAGCATGACAGCAACTTCAGGTTATTTCTACCTCAGCTTCTCGGAAAAGAGACCTCATTTCTCACAAGAGAAACCTCATTAAAATAATCACAATAGCTTTAATGGAAAATCTTTAAAATGTATAAGGGGTTTTTTTTGCCTAAATTATTGTTTTACAAATGTATTCCTGCAAATGGCTCATATATGGAAGAATTGTTCATGGGCTGAAGCAGTCCAAAAATCCCGGTGGCAGCTGGTATGGGCCTGTAGGCTCTCCAGTGCTCTCCTTAGCGTTTCCAGACTTCACAGGAACAGCCTTAGACACACCTTTGGTCACTATGGGCAATCGTAGGGCCTTCTTCATAACCCACGAGGTAATGAAGGCTTTCTGGGATGCAGTCCACATTGGGAGTTGAGGGTGTAACACCGTCTTACAGCCTCTGCCCTGAGCGTTCGCAACAGCAAAACCCAACCTCTTAGCTCTGTACGGTGCAACGCACGAAGGGCTTGGCCCATGATCTGAGCTTGTAGGGCGTGTGTTAATAGGAGTAGTGGAAAACCCACAGAAATTCGCTGCAGCAACCCCAGGAGGAGAATTTCTTGTGCTGCACCAGTGAAATAGTGTTGGGGGCTTTTAGGGAACTGGCCGAACGAGCTGAACTTGTGTATGCTTACAGCAGGCAGAGGAGAGATGCTGAACACATGCTGCCTGCTATCAGCAGCCCTGTGGTTGCCAAGAATCGCAGCTACACCGTTACGTAAACCGTCACACAGTACACACTGTGCAGACAGACATCTTGTTTGTGTGTGAATGGATCTGCGTAGGTATGTGGGGAAGTTCACGCATTTTAACAGGTTCATGATTTAAATTTAGTACCAAAAGTTAGGCACTTTTATAGCCTGAAGTCATCACCGACAGACAGTATTCACTTCTTTTTTGAAATGGAGGAAGAGAAATGGAGACGCATGCAGCATGATATAGCAAATTTATCCTGTTAGATAAGGCTGAAGTGTATTTTGCCTTTTTGACAGATTCTGTGCTAACAAGGCCAAAGAGCAGCTCTGGTTCTTCTACCACACTAGCAGGCACTTCACTCATTTAACCCTTAGAAAACTGGCTGGCTCCCAAGAAAATAACAATACATCATTCCAAACCATACTAAGTTCTATGAATGTGATAATTTAATTCAAACAGAGTAAAGCAATTAGTCTGTATAAAGAATTTAAAATATAACAAGTTACTTTTCTTTTTTTAAAGTAGCCATTTCTAGCTCATTAACCACAGAAGAATCCTTTACACTCAGCTTTTTGACTGCACTCCTTCAATTCAGCCCAATCAACCCAGATTTTCTCAATCTAGAAACAAAGTGAAATGAAACAAGGAAATGAAACAGTAAGTAGATCAGTCATTTCTGCTCAGCTTTTCAGGCTGCTATACTGTTTTTTTCAGTTATGACATGCTGAAAACAATAAGCCAGCTGAAAACTCTGGCTGTGATTTTAACAGATGCATTATTTTCAAGAAAATTGAAAATTCTGTTGTAAAATGAAGCTTTCTCTTTTGTGTCTATATATCTTCAGACATAACTTGATATTATGCTCAGAATTGGTAAAAAAAAAGGGTTTATTATTTGGTTAAAAAAAGAGACAGCCCTCCCAGCATCGAGCCATCCTGGTTATGCAGAGGAATAGCCTGGCACATAGTAGTCAGCACGAAAGACTAAAACATCTGCTCGCAGTCGTACCACAATATTTATTTCAGAAGCAGCTATCTATTATTTGAGATAAAGTATATGCTCCTACAGACGTAGGGATAGATTAAAATATTTCATTGTTATGGCTATTCTGCCGCATGTCTTTTTCAATAATGCTGAGCAGTGCTAAGGTGGCTGGCCTCTAAGAGCCAGCAGGACAAATGAAATATATTACTCCATGTCTTTATGGCAATAGATGGATTTTCTTTGTCACAGGCAAAGTGTGCTTTCTGCATGGCTAGGGACAGTGGCATATTTTTTTAATTAACATTGGAATCTATTATTTATGAGTGCATTCCCTGATGTCTAAATCCAAGGGCAAGCCCTGCCATGCTTGACTCGGTCTCTCAGGAGAGGGCTCGGAAGGATCTGCAAGCAGAGAGAGCTGAGACTTTCTGCTTGACTGCTCCTGCTTGTCAGGCAAGGACAAGCATTCAGGGGCTAAAGATTTGCCTATTCTAAATGTCTTGCCCCAAACATCATTTGCTAAGGAGAACCATGTGTTAGCTCACTGCTCTGGAGGGACTCTAGTTATGCCAAATTTGCAGATACTAACAGAAGACCTTGTTGTTAAGGCAGGCCCTTTTGACACCACATGCAGCCCGAGGCTGTGAATTTCTGACGAGCTGCTCAACCAGTGCATCGCGCTTAGGGCGACAGGCACGTTCAGCCGAGGACAGTGGCTGAACCACTCTGGTGTTGTTCACCTTCCTCCAAGACAGACCCGCCCACAGCATCAGTACTCCTGACTTCAGGGTGCTGATAGCACTTGAAAGCCTATCGATGCCGTCAGCCAGAAGGCAGCTCTCTCCGCACCCAGCTTTCCTCCTACACAGTGAAGGAGGAAGCAATTACAGCTGTTCGGACCTTAATTTTTTATCCCGAATGAGTATGAGAATCGGGCATACATTAAGCATGCCAAATGGCCTACGTTTTCCAAGGACAGAAGACTTTCAAATTTACAACTCAGAGAAGGTATTTTGTGTGGTGAGCATTTAAAATGTTTTGAAGGAAATATAGCTAATGTCACGGGGTTTATATTTAAAAAGTGTCTCTGTAATTTATTTGAATTTCTGTTCTCTTGTCCTGTTTTCTACAGCAGAGGGGTAGTTGTATCTCTATGTACCTGAGATATGATTCTGGTGTTTTACCATCACTTGAGAACTGCATGAAAATGGTAACATTTGGCTTTTAGACACAGAAGTCAAAACCATGAAGTCATAATGTGTGAGACTAACATTTTTAAACAATGAATGTGACTGCTATATAACAGTGAACTATGGAAATGATACAGTAGTTTTGCACAGCCAAAGGAAAGGTCAAAGGGCTTTCTTACAAAAATACTTATTACTCTACCCATGCTACCGAATATCTTATTCTTTGAGTGGTACCATTAAATTGAATGTAAACATAAAAAGGGAAGGGATTGTTTCACGTGAATAAACTAGAATGGCTGAGTAGTGACTTATTTTTGGTAGGAAATACAATGCTTTCTTCCCAACCTTAAGAATTAGATGCAGTCTTTTCAATAAACAGTTATTTTACGCAGTCCTCGAGCAGGCAGCGCAATCTGCACACTGCAGTTTGCGACAGACAAGCGGACTGGCACTAGATTTTTCAAAGTAAATGCATGTTGGCATTCAAGGTCATTTGGACTCTTTCTATTCAAATTTCAGAAATTTCAAAAAAGAATTGCAGTTTTCCATAGGCTTTACATGTTACGTGAGTGACCAAATACATTGGCCTTTTTGAAGCAACTTCTGAAAAACACATGGGGAGCTTCACCCATCAGCTGTGCTCTTTCTTCAAGGTTTGCAACCAAACCCAATACCTTTTTTAACTCTAAAGGCCAATTTTTTATCAATTTATGAATAATGATTCAAGGTAATTTGGGATAATTGTTTTGTTGTCGAGGAGGGTGACTTGAAGAGGCATAGGCCTGTTTCCTTCATGTTAATTAATCTCAGGGTTTTGTTTATAAAAAATAAAAGCTAGCAAAAAAAAAGAACAGATGTTCACAAAAGCTTGTCTGAGCACTTTTTCCAAGTTACAGAAGTGGTTATAATTATTCTATCAATAATCGATGGCAGTATAACTCCTGGATTTCACATAATCATTATATATGTGATTTTGACTGCTGGGTTAATAACCAGTGTTTTGCTATTCACGTACTTTTTATTGTGTTGAATGATAAACTATACCTACAATCATAAAATAAATTTGCTTTTCTCAAGACCAGTTATCAATTCTGTTATCCTGTCGGCAGTAAAGACTGCTGACGAGAAGGACAAAGGGAAGAGAAGTAAGCAATTATGGAGATAAAAAAGAGCTGTTCGGGGAAGTAACGTTTGTAAGTCACAAAGCCTGTCATTCCATATCCAAATAGCTGATTTCCAGTAGTTCTTTACTTAAACTACTCTATTTAGAATCACTCTTGCTGACAAATTGTCTTACAAATTCCTAATACAGGAAATAGGGTTTGTGCTTTTCTAGTGACTGCCTTTCTGATCAGCTTTAGTGACCCTGAAATTAAAGGGCCCAGAGACTGTTTACACTTGTATTCAGCTATGGGGCACTAAATTACCCTGCACAGGTCTTCAAAACTCAGCTCAGAGTTTTCAGTTGCACCTAATACATAGTATTCAGGCTGAGTCCATCCAGATACCGGGATGTAGCTTTATTCATGGACTGGTTTTGATATTAAGTACTTCGAAAGGTCAAAGCTTCTCAGATAAAATGTAAGAATACTTGCAATTATTCCTGTCAAAGAAAGTCAACTAGATCTACAATGTTAGATCCTTTTGGTGACTAACAGAGGGGTTTTGTGTTTTTTTTTTCCTTTCTTGCTCCAAGAGTTCAATTACTTTTCAGTACCAGTGGAAATGTGATGATGTGAAGATAAAGCTGAAATGTTTCATGTAACTGTTGGACTATGAGCAGGAATCAAACCATCACATCTGAATCTGGTTCCTCCCAGCCTATACTTGGAAAGGTTTGTACTGTAGTAATCCAGAGGTAAATTTGCCTCATGCTGATTAGGCATCTCTCATGCCTTCTGTCCCTCACTTCAGTGTCTTATGTCCTTGTAGTAGTTCAATCTTGTCACCTAAATCCAGAATAACTCCCAACAATTGGTGCTAATATTTAATTTACAACACTATCAAGACCGTTGGTCAAGAATCTGTGCATAGCAAATGACAGTTATTGCTGTCTTCAAAATATTTAATGATTATGGTCATAAGCAATTGGAAATGACTAGTGGATAGATATTTTGAGAACTTCTGTCCCCTAGATTTTTATTAAACCAGAATAGAAACTTGCACTACTCAAGCAAGTCTGAACTAATCCAATCTGAACAAGCTTTCAGAAAGCTTGTTTAAAATAAATACTTTTTATTAACAAAATGTTAAACAAGTAGAATGCAATTCTGTCATCTTTGCTCACTGATTGCCTTTTGCAGTCCTGAAAACAATGGTATTCTTAATTAAATACAGCGCTCCCTAGTCTCATAAAGGTTGCCCACTTGCTAAGTTCAAGTACTTATTTAAAGAGGATGTAGGTTTTTTAAAATATCACATCCTTGGTGTCAGTAATGTTTTACAGATAGGGAAAATTGTCACAACCTTGAACTAAAGTTTAACAATTAAATGAAATATGAAGAATACTTCAAAAGTCTTTGATGATGTTATTAACAAGTATGTTTTATTTAACATGTTATGGCATAAGATTAAACTCAATAAAGTAAAATATATGCTTTTGCAGATATAATAAGATCAAAAAAAATAGTATTTTAAAAGTACCAAAAAACCCTCAACAAGTTGTTATATTCTCTGTGCTTTCATTATTACTCTTTCAAACATGGTGTTTATTCACTGTATTTCAGCTGTAAGGCTTCTGCTTTCACCTCCAGCTCACTTAAGAACCTATTATTAATTCCTTTAAAACATGCAAAAAATACAACTTCCAAGAAGAACAGCCACATAGCCATAGAGCTACAGAACTCACTGCAGGAATACCGATAAATAAAACATCGGTTAACATCAGTTAATTACAGTTTAAGGCTAGATCTTTGGCTGGTGGAAATGGGCAGACACTGACTACAGCAGAAGCCAGATGGACCAGTCGACTGCTGGCTTCCGAGTTCCAAGTCATGGCAAGTTGCTTTGTCTCTCCATAAAGCAGAGTATTGTGTATCTCAAAAATATTTCATTATAATTCTTACACATCTCTAGGAAAGTTACATTTTCAAAGGCAATATGTTGATTTTGAGTTCACCCCAATATATACATTTGAAAATAGGTTTCTCTGAACAGTTAAAGGAAACCTTGGGTCAAATTTTTGCATTACATGAAAAAAAAATCACAAAAGTGCATGTATATATGTATATATACATGCAGAAGGAAGCCACATTGCCACTTGCAGCGCGGCCAGCTGCAACTATATGCCATTTACTGCTATAGACACAGGCCTGTGTTGGGTCACAGAGTACATATACATGAATGTAAACTTTATCCCTTGGTTTGAGAGACCCTGCTAAGGGAAGTCTTCCTGTTAGGGAAAGGAGTAAGGCCAGGGACTGTCTGGAAGTGGAGTTTTATTTCAGGCACCTGTATGTGGACCTGGACCTGCCCCACTGAAGTTGCAGAATCAAAGCTTTATTGCAAAAAGAACAGACTATTTTACACCAAACTGGTAACTTAGTATATCAACTTTATGGTATTGTTGTAGAGCAGATATTAAATGATTTTTTCCTTTCCCACCAAGTCAATCTGGTAGAAACAATACCGTATTTCCCATTAGCTTCTGTAATTTTGAAGTGGCCAAGCTTAGAATGGCAACTGAACACACTGAAAGGCGGCAGCAGCACTGGGAGTAGAATGCTCACTTCCAGCTCCTAGAAATAGCTCTCAATGACATTTCTTCAGCAGATGAAGAGTTATATTTTTAACTGCAAGCATGGTCTCTGTGCAGGTTGGTTTGATCAACGTCTCGGGAAGTAAAAATCCAAAATGGCCAGTGTCACGCAGCTCAAACGCAAACGCGTAGGGGATGCCGTTTTTGTAGGCCCAGTCCATAGAGCTACCAGAACTCACATCTGAAAGAGGGAATTCAGAGAAAATTTTAAAAAATCTTAAATGCAGGTCATGTTGAAAGCACCAGAGGGTTCTTACGGCATTTTGTCTCCAGGGCTCAGTGAATACACTTGCAACTCCAGCTGTTGCTTGCCCTGATCCTGAACACCCTTCAGAGAACACTCGTGGGCACCCAGCACCACAATATGGGTTAGACTCTTGATTTTCACAGGAAAAAAATTGATAACTGACTTTTTTGTGTAAAGCAAAACTTTAATAAAAGAGAACATTTAGAATAAAGCCTCAAACTGTTCTTGTCCCCAGGTGAGTGCAGTCTAAAGCTTTGCTTCCACAAAGATCTCCCGGCTGGACAGGAGCTCTGCATGCTCCTAGGTTTAACTTGGGTTTTTTAGGCAATCCCTTCGCAGGGAGAAGGGGGGAAGTTGATAAAGTAATCTACAGTCTCCTTTTCAAAGTGCTTTTAAAATTCCTTTCTCTTAATTTCTGTCTTGTTTTCTCACCATTTCCTTACAGCGTGAGAGCATTTGCATAGGTGGTGTCTAATATTAACAAACCTTCCCGAGGAAGTGTGCTTCTTATGCTTTCGTTATCTCCATATGTTGATTACCCAAGACACTTGTATTTATATAAAGATCCATCTCTCATGTGGCCTGCTGTCTTCTGTGCAATTCTGGCATTAATTCACACTGCTCTTCCTTTGACATAGCGACTGACTGCACTGTAATGAGCACAAGATGATGACCGTGCTGGGAGATGGAGGCCCACAATAAAGTGGGCCTGTTATCATTACCGAGAGCGTTCAGGCCTCATAGTTTTAGTAAAAAAAAAAGCGTCTCGTTGAAACCTATTGAACTTCTTTTTCTCTTACCTGTCTACGTGGAGAGCTTGCCTGACAAATGTTGTTACATATTTAAAAGGCATATTTTAAAGATGTTTTGTTATAGGGAAAAATGCATTTGAAATCACTCTCTGAAAAATGGACGATGTCCAAATAAAGATACTGTTGCTATCATTTATCATCAGCTAGACACAGAGACATTTGAAACCTAGCTTTTAAAGACATGACCCTAAATTTTAGAATGAGCTCTATGAATAACTGTATATCTATCACAATTGCACAGGAGAGGCAAAGTAATGGTGAAAAATGAAACTTACTTTGAATTATTTCCTCCCAAATATTTTATAACTTAGTGCATTTACATTTAAAGATGTACTTTTTAAGATCTCGTTTTATCTTTCTTTTTTAAAAAATCTGTTTTTATATGTTCTGAACATGTTATTTTCTGGCTTTTGCCTCTCAAATGCATTGCATTTTAATCTCTTTTATTGCATCAACTGAGTTAATCTTACTCCAATCAACTGACTGAATCAGTTACAAAACTTCATCTTCCGCCTTCCTCACCATCCACAACTGGAACAAAGTTCACTTTAAACGGTGTTTGCTTTCGTTGTTACAATAAGGGTAATCTCCTTCTTACTATAGGTAGGTCAAAGTCACAAACCTGTGCCAGAGGAAAACTTACACAAAGTGCTAGATGCAGGACCATATCTGTATCTTATACCATAGGCTGACTGAAGAGCGTTAACAGCATTATAGGCTGCTGATTCCTGTGTGTGGGAGAAAAACAAACACATCAATTAGACTTTGAATTAAATACTGTAATGGGATTGGAACCTGAGCTATGGATCATTGACTTCCGGCGCAATGCTGTGTTCTGTGAGTCCGTGGCAGCTATTTAAAATTATTTTAAAGGATAGATGCATTATTTATTTTTATTGACAGCAATTCCCTAATTCCACGAAAAACTTGGTTCAGTATTTTCATGGCATAAAGCAGCTCACTGCACTGTGAATGATCAGCCATTAAGTATTTGTAATTATACATATATATACCAATTTAGTGACACAACAAATTTAGGCCACATGTGAGACCGTGAGATGAAATAATCTTTTCATGCAGTATAAAAGCCATGCATCCATTTTCTGCCAGTACCTGTGGATGCATTTCCCAGTCCACTAAACCTCATCTCTGCTGGGCTTGTGAAGGAGAAATGATCCACAGTGGTTCAGTGAGCAGAGTGGGAAGAAGGAAGGAGGCAAATTCCACTCCTGAATCTCTGATGGACAGGTGAATGTTCACTGCTGGTCTAACTTTTTTCTGGCGCCAGATGATGTAGGCTTGGAGAACTCTTTCCACTGCTGCAGAAATGTGATTTCAGTACTGTATGGGGAAAATCTGCACCTACATTTCAACATCCATATGGATGCAGTCTGTTTAGGAGGTTCATGGCATCCTACAGAAGGCCTGGCCCATGGCAAATTCTGAGGATCACACTTGGATAGTGCATCCGAACACAGAGAAGGGACACACATACTCAAAAGAAAAAGAAATATTATGATCCCAAAGAAAAGGATTCTAGAGAATGTACAGTGAAGGCCAGGAATATCTAGGAAAACACAGAGCCACCTCCCTATAGAGAGCAGGAAATGAACATCTTTGGAGCTAGAAACTGCTGGATGTTGAACCACTGGATAAGGCTGTAATGGTTGTTTTAGTTGTTTTCTTTCTGTGAACTGAAGAGCTGTAGGTTTCAGTTTATGCAAGTCTTCATGAATCTGGTTCTTACCTTGTTATTCATCAGACACTAGATGAATGCACTGGGGAAGGATTACTCTATACTTGCCTTTCTGTTTATATGTTTTCCCTAACCTTCCACTTGTTTGCCATTGTCAGGAATCGGGATTCTGGCTTAATCCTGGGGCTGTTGTTTGGTGCCTGCATTGAAGCCCCAAGCACCAGGCTCTGTTGCTCAACAGAAATTTGGCAAGCAGCTGTGCTTACCATCTCAGGGCCGTGGTGTGGAGCTGGGACGGCCCGACAACAGGCCTGATGCCAAGGCAGTGGGAGGCAGGGCTCAACTGAGGGAGCTGAGATGGGTGGAGAGCAATGTCCTGGTGAACGCGCCATGGGACGGAGAACACAGCCACAAAGGAGAAGACTCCCTGTGCATGAGTTACGCATTGTACAGCAGTGAGACAACAGAAGCAAGCCCTGTTGAAATCTTTCTGAAGAAATAGTTTGGCAATGCCCATTTAAAACCAGCACAACAGGACTGGGTTCTGTGCAGAGGCAGCAACCATCTGGAGGCCAGACCGGGAGTGACCCAAATCCACGTCCACCACGTAGGCAGGTATCCCTGGGCACCGTGAACTTGATGCTCTTAGCCTTGAGGGGTGCTGCTTGCTTCCACTGAAGGGGACAGTTCTCAACTGCATCATACTGTGCAGGTTGGATCCTGAATAAATCCGGACAACCAGTCTTTGAACACCCTCAAGGAGAAAGCTTCACATAAAATTACCAGATTTTCACAAAGATATACACAAACTCACTCATGCCATGTAAGTTCACTGCAAACACTATGGCAAACAACTGTAGAGGAAGAAAAGGGATGAAAAGTAGGTGAAATTTAAAACTCTCGAGATGGATGAATGTTTCTGCTGTTTTTTTCAATCTAAAACTGCACTTTCATTTTAAGTATCTTAAAAGAACAGATTTCAGGAGAGTGTTAATAAGAGAGTTGTGCCTAAATTAGAACAGAATATGCATGTTGTGATCAGTACACAGCTCTCCAGTTTCAAAGCAACTCTGAATAATTGAGGACTTTAATTGAGATGGTAACTGACAGCTCACTAGAATGATACGACCCAGACAGAAACATCCTTTCTTCTGCTCACGATTAATTGTGGCCCCCTGTTAGGACCAAATGTTATTTATCTGCTATGCGTGTAGAGTCCTACAGTTGTCCACTGTACACAGTCCATGTAGACCAACGAAGCTTGTTCCATCAGCAGCAGGAAACAAGAGATCTGCCGCATTCTAGCTGACTGTAATTTCCAAGAGAACTGGAGAATCTGAAACCTCAGCCTAAGTCACCATTTTAGACACCTCAAATATTAAAGACTATTCATTTAGGAGCCACCAGGTGATGGAGCCTTTGGCTGTAGGCAGGTATTAAAAAACAGAAATAAATAAGCAACAGTATTCCATTTATTTTCACTATGATCCCCATAATGAGCTTTCTAAATAACAGGAAATTACTTCAGTTTCTTATTCCAACCTCCCTGATCTTTTTGACCCACTGCAATAAAAAGAAGTATAGAGTCCAAACACTGGCAAAATATTTAGAACTGGGATTTGGCTTCCATTTGTCCAGGGCTGTTGTCTGAAACAGTGTCTGCACAGACCCTTTAGGTCTGTGCTCCACTCCCTCTAACGAGAAGCCCGATCCAACATCTCACAAACCTGGGGAACACCTAACTACACATCAAAAACTGGGTTCCTTTGGTCTGAAAGCTGTGGATGGAAAGATAGAGTGTGTTTGCTGAGGGGCGGTTACTCCCTGTCTCAGAACGGAAATAGCTGTTGAGCAACAAGAACAACATGTACTGAAAATTTACTGGTATGTGTGAAAACTCTCAGTTAGTGACTCCTTTTCCTTACAATGAATTTCCTGATGCTGTGTCTGCTATTGCCTTACGTTACTCTGGATATTTTCATCAAATACCCAATAATCACCTACTTGCAGAGGAGATGCTGATTCTTCCTAACACCATGTGTTTACCTTCTGCTGTGTTGTCTGTTCTTAAAAAAATATTCTTGCACCTGCTGGTCTTCAAAGGAATGAGATCCTATGGTTTTAAATTCCCAGTCTATGTTTTTTGGTAAGTAATAGTCACCAATTCACTTGGGGAGCTCCTTTGTCTTTGCCACTCCCCAAAAGAGGGTGGAGAAGGTAAACTAAAAAGAAGATTCATGGATTTATTCACAGTCAATGCAGGGCTGGGTGGTCAGTCCCCACAAGTCCCATATTTTTAGCTCCTCTCGCTGCTTAGTTAACTTTTAATTTGCTCTATTTCCCAGGAATGACATCAGACAGGAGAATTTTTAGTAACTGCTGAAATTAAGTGTCTTAACAGAAATAAACACACAAAGAAAGTTTAGTTTGTGGAGTGCTGGCTGCCTAGCCTCTTGAGAGGGCAGCTGAGTGGAACTTCAGCGAAGCTCCAGGGACTGACAACATTTGTTCTGCACAGGATAAATCTAAGGTACAGTTAAGCTCCTTTGGAGTAAACTAGCTTTAACTAGCACGTTAAAAGTCACTGCAACTTTCAAGACCAAAATGGGAGAAATATGGACAATGTAATTTTACTGGGGACTGAGGGTGAAAGAAAGAGGCTTGCAACTGGTTGGTGCAATGTGTGTCTGTGAGCAGGAGCAAACCAGAAAGTATAGCTTAGCTGTGCTTCCCTAAGAGAATAAGCCATAGGGACGGTTTTATGTACAGGAGGCTGGCTAAAAACAGATCTCAGACTGCAAGCAGAGGGAATAGTTCTTCTGCGTTTGGATGAGCATGGAATACGTGAAATGTACATATCTGTAAATCGATCAGCTTGCACCAAAAAAAGTAAACTTACTAGTTTATTCTTCTAATAGACAAAAGTCCCTGATATTAATTAACTGCTTGTCTTAAAGGGTTAAAACCACTATGTCTGAGCAGGATGATACATAAAGCAATCAAAGCTTTACTTTTGGTGAAACCTATGAGATTTCTCCTCTAATTGATAAACATAAACCATTTCAATTTTGTTTTGTTCATAACATTGAAGATTATCTTCGTGCTCCTAGTGTTTAAGTTCTGAGCATGAAGGGACAGAATTTCAGCTAGATGCCCAAGGACTTAAGTACATAATTCCCATTACAGTTAATTAAATAAAATGATAATAATAACAACTATAATTAAAACCCAGGGATTTATCCTATAAAGTAATTTAAAGGGACTGATGGATGGAAGGCACTATACCATTTTAATCAAATTACACTGACTCACTTTGAGTGAAGGTTATATAACCAGAAATACAATTGCAAGCGGATCCAGAATAAATACCGTTCAGTATTAGATATGTGCAAAGTATTGAAGAAACAAGTCCCCTCTCAAAACAAAATGTACCAAAAAATATTATATAGGGAAGCATATTCTCCTGAGTTTTAATGTACTTACCACGCAGCTGAAGTTTGGAATAGTTGCATATTTGTAAGAGTAAGGGTACAGCAGCATCTGTGCATACGCGTGGAAGGACAAATAGGCTTTTATTTGTTTCCGATGTTTGCGGAGAAAATGAGCAACAGCCTTTACTTCAGGCTCAGACTCAGGAAAGGGACCACAGTAGGTGTCATCGCATGGGTGAAATGAAGCACCTTCATCTAGAGATTGAATGAGAAAGTTGATGGTGAATGGTCACAGAGAATTTCCAAGGGTTAACTTCTGGCTCAGCCTGTGTGGGCCCACATGCAAAAGTTTGAAAAGCAATAAACAAATTGCTTTCTCGTGACTGACGGGCATGAGCCAGTGGGACCTCAGCACAGCAATCTGCTTGTTCATCTAGTAGACACGCCAAGTTGCCAATTGGCCAACCAAACGCAGTTCTCCCCAGAAGACATACTTTTAACCCAACAGAAAAAGGAGAGCCTGACTTCCTTGTATTTTCTTCCATGGCTTTCCACACGAGCGGCACATTTTATGATAGCATTCCAGTATTAAAACTGTTGAAGGGTCTCAGTTGGTCTATTTGAAATCAGAGCGCTATACCTCTTTCACTAGTCACTGCCAAGACAGGTCTAGCCTTTAAGAGCATTTTAACATACTAGCTACTGCAGTGGTGGTTACAATGGTAGGTAGATAACCTCAACAGGCATTCTCTTAGAGACTGGTTTAAAACATGAGAATAGTTCCTGACTACTGCCTATTTTTACCCTTGCAAACCTTATGGGAAAAAAATGACAACCCACATGAGATGATTGCTCAGTTAGCTAAAACAGAGATCATCTCAGTTTGCACAGGGCTTAATTTTCCTTCAGGTTTGGGGCAGGGGTTCAGTTGTGAGGATATCTTTCACCATGTCAACCTGCTCAGGTGGCAGTAAGCTGCAGAAGCGTAGCCTGCCTGTAATATCCCATGAGGTACTGAAAGATGAAACTCAGAAAAGGAGATGTGGCAGTGGCTCTTTTATCATTTAGCAATTCTGGATCTAAGCCACCGTCTCATTTACAGCTTAGGGCCGGGGCCTAAAAGAACAATATTTATGCAAATCCACTCCGCTCTTTTATCCACCGTGATTTGAAAACGCCACATGTTTTACACTGACCTGCAGAATAATAATTGTTTGTTTGCGACATTCCCTGGTGTCATCAGGGACTTACAAAAGCAGTGTTTTATTAGCTTTCCTTTGTATAGTAAGTACTGCCACCTTCAAATAATAAGAAAAGAGCAGTGTGTGAGAAGGCATAATAATATGAACTAAAACAGGGTTATGCAATCAACCTAATGCCAAAAAAATTAAAAAGTGGAAGAATTCCATGCTGCAGCTTCATTTGTAATATGAAAGTTGAGGCTACCATTCAATGGCCACAGGTGGGGATTTCAAAAGGTGTTAGTGCTTAGATTACAGTGGATATGGAAGGGTTATATAGAGGGCAGATGGTCTCCTCCCTGCAAAACAGATGGCCACCAAGTCATCCAAATCCCAAGAGCACTCTGCCTCGATGTCTTCTCAGATAATATAGCTAAAGGAGAGCTATTTAACAGAGCTTCTGGAGCCTTTGCTTTTTTTTATGGATACTTCATCTTCTGTAATAGTGTTGCATACTGAATCATGAAAATGTTAATAAAAAGCAGAATCCTACAAGCTAATGGTAAAATGAGCCAACGGTAAGATATGATTCAGTTTAGTGACTTTCAGTGAAGAAAAAACACTCTAACCTGTCCAGACTACTATTGTGAGCCATTTGCAATCCCAGCTGTAGTTAACGCTTTTCCTTAAGTGAAGCTGGCTGACAGTAAAAAGAGAGGGTTTCCATGGTGGCCTTGGATAATGTAAGGATATCCTCAATTTACATACTGGAAGTTCTTTTAAAGTAACACAAGAAGGGGAAAAATGATACAGTATGTATCAACTCCTGTGAAATTTCTGAGTTAGAGTCATGAGAAGAAAATGGAATTGCATAAAATGTTACCATGCTGCCTCATTTTTGTACCTGATAGCATACTGGCGGAGGACAAATCTCCTCCAACATCCATCATGAGATCAAATGTACGAAGGAAATGTGTGCAGAGACTGATAAAACCAATGCTTTGGTACAGCAGGAAGGCTGGGAGGATGGATGAGCTGGAGCATGATTCTCAAACTTCCTTGCAGCCACTTCTTCTGCCAGTATGGGGTACTGTCCTCAGAGAGCAACGGGTGCACTGGAAATTGTGATGCGCTGGGAATTTTAACTCCCACTGCTGCTCTCTTGGGGCCTTTGGATGCAACACCTTTAACTGGATTTGCCCTATGACATAATTTAGTTCTGAGTACCTCATTATTGTCTTTAAAGTTGCTATTTATTTCATCGTGCTAGTTATTGCACATATATATATATATTGCAAGCAGCATTTCTACCCAGAGATCTTGCTGTCAGTATTCACCTGGGTCTGTGTGCAATTTCTATTTTGGTACAAGGCGCTGCAAAGTGAAGTCTACCACAATCAGTGATACGGCCTTTTTCTCAGTCCCTAGAGAATATAGAAACAACATCATAAAGCTTACATCAAAGTCCTACACTAGGAGGGAAGAGGAAAGCTGAAGGGTTGCTGTGTTATCTTTACCAACTAGATCACTGCAGCTAGCATTCAGCGGCTTTGCTGGGGCCGGATTCTGCCACAACACACCTGCCGGGAAGCCCCACAGTGAAGTTCAAGCCTGTGTGCAAACTGTAAGTGCGACTGAACTGAATTAAAAGGTTTTTACAAGCACATGTAGTATTAAATGTTAAACACGCCATGATTATACAAGCCTCAAAGTGTGATATGATCTAGATTCTTCTCTGCCTCATTTAGTGTCAGATTAATGAGAACCTAGGGCGCCGGGTAAGGATCTTCTGAGCACCAGTCAGCCCAATTCATGAAAGAGCTCTTTATTCTCTGGCAAAATAGAGAATCAGACAGAGTTCGGGGTCCGGTGAGGGAAGCAGAGCATGTGCTTGGTGGGATGATGAGCAACCCTGAAGGAATTTTTATTTTTTAAACTCAGGGTGGGGACCTGTCTTTCATGTTCAGTGCAGGGGAGAAATGCAGCAAGTAGTGGATTACAGCACACAACCCGTGTGTGTATTGTTATAGTTTCACTCAGCCTACAAAAAATGTTTTTTCCTGAAAACTAAGCAAACGTTTTCAGGACTGAGTAAAAAGTGTGCTTTAATACAGTGGCTAGGGAACAAGAAGAGGGAGGAGCAGGGTGATTTGAACCCAAAAAAGATTAATTAGGACTAGAAAGAAAATGCAGTGGGTGAGTATTAATGTTGCACTCATAGGTACCTAAATAGGCTCTGAAGACTTTGTAAGAGAACTGTTCATTTCAGCTACGCCGGTGGCTATCTTCTGAACAGTAAATGTATGTCCCCAAGATACCTCCAGTTGTGACTTACACACTTAAGTAAAATATGGTAACAGTGATTGGTTCATTTTTACATTATTTTTGCAGCATAAAATTGATAGCAGCCCTGGGACTGTCTTCTGTAGTGGAGGGATTCTCAGCTAACATAGGCTTTCTGTAACTGCTTCTGTGTCTGTCCTCTCCTTACTGCAAGTAGAGTTGAAAAAAACTGGAAGCATATTTCACAGGTCCATACTGTATTGAATGTATGCTTCTGTTCACTCTCACCTCATTTGTAATCTCCCCAGGGAGATTATTCACACTCATTTTTATCCTTACAGTTCTCGAAAATCTACTTAAAGAATCCAATCGCTGCAAGCCAGACTGTACAATGCTCACTCCTACTGCAGGTAATTGGACTATTGTGGAAACATCTAGAGACTTCCAGTGGAAAAGGGATGGGCTGAAGGGAGGGCCGTTGCGCTAGCACTATGCAAATACAATTTCTGTCTTTACAAGTTTGTAATGTAAATAAGGAAGGTGGACGAATGCTGGAGGAGAAAACAGCTGCACAGAGAGGTGAAGGAAGTTGCTCAAGAGCAGGTCAGCAGAAGAACCAGATACATATTGCCAAATTTCACAACAAAGTGCTATTACTTTCTGCTGCACCAGAACTTGTATGGCTGCTTACTCCTATATGAGTTGCTCTGTCTTGCTGTAAGATTTGATAAAATACCATTTCTTCTTCAGTGGACCCATTCCAAATCTTCTGCTAGTATTTCATTACTGCTGCATTCTCTACGCAAAATTGAGGTCAATTTTTATGAAAGTATTTACAGAAGTGCTGGGAGTTTAAAATTGGATCTCCATGCATTTAGAAGCACCTTCTTTCTTCATTAAATCACTAATAATAATGGCCTTAAAATATTCTCAGACATTCCTCTGTGAGGCCAACAAAGCAAGTCTGACATTTCCAAAGCTAAAGCCATTTCAGAGAAATGATGAATTAAATAAAATGAAGTTTGAAATGTTTCCTAAAGCTGTAGTCAGGTAAATTCTGAAATGTGATGGGCCAGGCTCAATGCTGTGCTTCAAATTATTTACATGATTGCAGAAATACAGAATAGCTGTATGTGTAGTTTTTTACTTTTGCCACACTCGCCATGAAAACTTTTTACTTGTGATGAGATGTGTTTTTCCAAAGTTCAGGACTCTTATTTTTTTAGAAACTAGAAGGAAGATTTGAGCCCTGGCTTGTGGCTTTATGGGAAAGTAGCTTCAACTTTGACTATGGAAAAGAGAACGCTTCACAACGGATGTGACCTAACCTACTTACTCTGTTGGATAATTAAATAAATACAGGGTAATCTGAACTGGTGGACCAAAGTATCTCCAGACTTACCACACCATTTCACTTTCCAGTTGCGATTAGCATCAACACCATGACACCGAAACCTTGTGTTCTTTGATCTTGTTTTTCTCCAAAATCGATCCTAACAGAAGTTATAAAATAGTTAAATAGCAATATCACTATATTTTGGCAAAAATCTATTTGTACAGATAACAAACCAACCCTAATAAACATATTCAGTATTATATTTTAACTGGAGTAATTTACTTCCATTTTGCATGTCACCAAGTGATGGACAAGATTATACAGAAAGTCACCTTTGAATGATGTAACAACCATTCGATCTTTCCTGTCTGAATGATTTTTTGAGTCATACTACTGATACTACTTACATTTGTCCAGCTAAAATGATATCCATCCACATTAAATACAGGCATGATATAGAAATACAGCTGAGTTAGCATCTTTCTCATGGCAGGATTGGTCTGGTATGTCTGAAGAGCCTAAAGCAGAAAAGCCAAAGAAAGTAGTTTCCATAATAAAAATAATTTCCTGATCAAGTATTGTGACAGGCTAAGACAGTCATGTGGCCTTTGGCAGTGCAGAGACCTGATCTCATGGCACCACTGACATCCTTAGAGCTGTACTTGAAAGGCTGATGTCTTCCTGCAAACGTGATTAAAGGCAGCATGTGAACATGTGAAAAAGGTGTTCAAAAGACCCTATTCTCTCTGCTTCTCAATAGCCACGAAAATACAAGTCACATTACAGAGAAGCAAATGCATACAAAGTGTTTCTTGACGTAGAACCTGAAAGTCAGTGGAATAGATTCTTAGTTGAGGAAATGTGTTTAGCTCCTGTAAGACAATGGAGTGCTGTTGCTTCCACTAGGAGATGATTTGGTGAGGTCAGAGCATGTCTTAAAGTGTTTAAGGCTCACATTACATAAGCTTTTGTTGTATTCAAAGTAATTTACTATATGCACAATCATCAATACAAGCAGCTTATTCCTTTATAATTTAGAAAACCCTCTACTTTTGGAGAACCTCAAGTATAAAGGTTAGTAGAGGAAATCTAGGTAGGAAAGTATTTTTTTTCCATTCTACATCTTAGATTCTAACGCAGCAAACCAGAGGCTCCTCAGCAGTTCTGGTTGCTAGTACCAGAGATGCTCCTTTACCAGTTTCAGGAAGACTGGACTCCACATGCTGTAGCAAAAACTGTCCCTTGCCATAGTTGGGCATCAGACTTGCATCCTTCAAAATTTAAGTCTTGATTCTGTAAGGTGAGGAATCGAGTACTTCACCTGGCAGGCAGAAAGTCTATCACACTGATGCTGCGTTCAGAGGGATGCCTGGGGCTGGCTCCTCTTCTCCTGGTGCTGTGATTACAGCCTTCTGCTCTGCAGTATTTCTGGCCCTTCAGATCCAAGAAGTAACGTGTTTGGGGGGACAAAGAGAAACGTTTGCTCTGAAATAAACTAAGCTAAAAGCTTTTCAATTGTCAAATGCCAGGGAACAGGACAGGAATTCGATACTTCTGGGCTCCTAACCATGCAGCTGTTTGGATTATTGAAGCTGCCACGGGAGCTGACACAGATGCTTTTTGTGGAATACCTGTAAGAAATACCCATACAATTGGACATGTCTGGGGCTGAAATTTACTCATGGAGGAGTCTGAACATTTTTTTCTTTACTGAGGGCCTAGTGAGGCTTCTAAGTACTTTTTTTAAGCTGTTCATTAATGACCTCTCTGTTGTGCAGTGCTTTCTCCTCACCCAGCCTCAGCTTCCCTTCCAGCAGTGCTCTGCACGTGCAGGTCCTTCAGCCTCACTTGCAGATCCAAAGCAGCGCGTCATCCCTGTGCAAAGCCAGCGAGTCAGCCAGTGCTACTCCACACCGAGCTCCTCTTCTGTTTCAGGAGGGGAAGGTGCGCAACAGAGGACAAAGCGGGCACAGGACAGAATGAAATGAGACTTAGATAGCAGCTGGGACAGCATGGCACGGAGCACCGCAGGGTGGGATGAGATGCTGAAAAAGGGTAGGGTTTTCACAGGGGAGAAGAGGATGACAGCAGGCTTTTGAGGGGAAGCTTGGTGGAGCCATGGATTGCCTGGGAGAAAGTCCCTGGCCAATGCAGAGGTCACAGGTCCCCTGGCCCCCTTGCCAGAAATTCTCCAAAGATTCTTAGCTGGAATGGTATTGCATTTAAATTCAATTTACTTGTTTTAGGAAGACACATCAAGACTACAAATACATTTGGATAAAAATATTGGTATTCAGGGAACTGCAGCTATAGTAAAAAGTAATTTTGTCAAAACAGAAAGCAATGGTTACTCAAAAATAATGACCATGAAAACAAGGGCTCTGTTTCATTGATGTTCCACACGCAGAAAACACATACTGAAGTAACTAGGGCTACTCTGTGCATTAAGCTAGCCCTGCACTTAATGCACAGGATTAGGAGCCTATATGGTAAGTATGGATGTTAAATCTGTAAGACTGTTCTTGCAGTGGAAACAGAACTAAGTTGTGCTCCAAAATGTGAGTCAAGGAAAATGAACATTTTTATCATCCTTATTTCAGAGAGAAGTAATTTGGCTGGGGCACCACACACCACTTCCTTGACTTTTTAATGCTTTTTTCTTTCAGGCAGTATTAACAAATTAAGCTCAGGTTGTTGTGCCTCCATGGTGGGTATTTACATACCAGTGATAATGAGATTGGCATATTTGCTGGTATTTGTATTTACATATATCATTCTTTTGCTGTCAGTTACACCTGTAATTATGCATTTTGTTACACTGTAGTGTTACATACTGTATTTTAAACTGCAATGCTACAACATTAAACTCTTTAAAACACTTTTAAAATCATGTCCTCAAAATAACTACAGATAATTAATTAATTTAAGGTAATACACTCCTTAAAAATTGCATGGATGAGCTTCACGAATTTTTCAGAACCTTTCCAAATTTGCAAAAAGTGACATAAAGAAAATATTTGAATTAAGTCTTTTTAATGTTCAATATGTTTTAAATCCTGTAAAGAATGTATTTTTCTTGCTAGGTAAAAGGCACGACCATTTAAAAACTGAAACAAAACATAGACTGCAAAATGCCAAGCACCCTTTCATTTTTTAAAGCTACTCTGTGTTATTTTAATGCCTCCTGTCATTGACAAAATACTAGGAGAGACTTTAGAAAGCATTATAGTTCCCAATAATAGTCTTCAAAATTTTAAGTCTTAAAGTTGATTTAGAGCCAAATATATCAATCATTCAATTCTGTTCTTTAAAGAATATATGGTTTATCTTAATAATTTGATTACCCTTTTAGAGCAGCATTTCATTAAAAATGTAATGGACCTTTTTCATGGAAAGCAAGAGTGTAGATGGTGTAACCTCATGTAAGTGAGAACATATTCACTCTTTCTGCTGAAAGTATTTTGTCCTTCATGCTGTTTTTATCTGGCAATCTTATTTGATATATGTAATCACGCAATACAGACTGTATAATCTTGCCTCCCTTAACAGGGAGGCAATATGTGCCTTACAGTTACTAAGATGTGTCATTGCTGGAGCATAGCCCACAACTTGCCTTTTGTGACGTGACTCTCAAATCCTCCGAACAACGATCATGCGAACCACTCCCCCCCGCCCCCGGCAGTTTTGAAACATTTTCTCTTCACTATGACACAAGCAAGACGAATATAAACCATTAGTGAATTAACTGCATTGTAGTTTGTACAGAGCTCTCAGAATACAAAGTAATGACTTTATACAGCTTGATTCTGCTTCCCCATCATGCAATCAATAGCAGCTTTGCTGCTGAATGTGCAGAGAGCCAGACTGGCCCAATAAATGCTGAATAGTGTTATTAGTGAATGAACAGATGATACAGGAACCCTGCCAACACTGTGCAAGCAATCTGCCTGGGGGATGGGGGAAACGACCAATGATTAATAGGAGGGGGCTTGATCATCTGGATCAGCAGAGTGGTGGTTGTTGATAGAGCTACGCCAGCTTAGGCTGGCTGAGGATCTGGTCCATAGGAAATTTAATTTGGGGGACGAAGAGCTATATTGTAAACTACCGAGGCAATAAAAGGCAAGAGTTTAAAATGGATTTAGGATGCAGTTGGGCTTTTTATAAAATAAGGGGATTGACTGAGAAGGACAAAGCAAGGAGACAGGGTTGGGAGAAACTCTGAAATTGCAGTTGAGCTTAGTAACGATTTGCTGTCCCACAATTAATTATTATCAAATTTAAGGTAACAATCAGCTTTTGTTGTTTCTGTTTTTGAATTAAACAATCACACTGAATTAAACAGTTACTATTTTAGCACAGGGAGTTGACTCCATTGCTGTTCTTCCAGAAATCGCACATAAAACTGCTTCCGACAAAACAGGATTAACTCTTCCATGCAATTATTAAGATATCAGTTAAAGCATCCTTTCTGATGGTAACATAAAATGTTTTACTTACACTTTAGCAGGGTGACACTATGATCTGCCATGCAGACCTTTGTTGCTACTTTATCAGTTTGGCAAGCTAGTAGTTAGCTCTGTCTCTGTACTTGGAAGCAGTACATCTTTTTATCTCCATTTTCCCTTTTACTGCTAGTGTCCTGCTTTGACGCTCAAATCACAAGCAGAGTGGTAAGCCCATTATTAAAGGTAAGATACAACTGAGTATCTAAAAACAAATGGCTTAAAACAAAGGGTCAAATTTTCAAGGCTGAAGCTTGAACTACGTCTGATTTTTTTTTTTGCCAAGCAAAATTTTTCTTCCTTTTTGGGAATATTTCCCACAGGAGGAACCCAGACACAACAACTGAGAAAGATAAGAGTGTGCTGCAACTACTCCGCAACATTGGGCTCTCCATAAGGAGTCTGAAAAGAAGGACCTGCAGGATCCCAAAGGCTTGCTTACGCTGGTACTTAAGGATGCAAATGGAGAAGATGCTGAAGCAGAGAAAAGGCAGAGGGATGATGGCATGATTGACATGTTAGAGGAGCAAACAGCAGTTCAAGGAAGCTCGTGGAAGGCTGGGACCACCCACGCAAATGAAGGATCTTGTGGGGAAGAAGCTGGATAGAGTTACACAGATCTTAGTGGAGATAGGAGACACAACTTCTTGGTTCCACTCCCAGAGGTAGTACATAAGAAAGCTCATAGGTCCCAAATAAGTGAAGGACTGCCTAGCAGGGAAAAGAAAGGCCTGAGTTATTCTGAAGCACTGTGAATACTCTGAAAGGGGGAACACAAACTTCTCTACCAGTAATTATATGAAACTAAAGCCCACCAAGTTGGTGGAGACCCCCTGAGATGTCTACCACAGAAAAATGTAATTTTTGAATTTTACATCCTAATTACGCTGGTCCAGGGTAGTACATATTGAGGGCAACCCAACAGAACTCACTTGAATACATTGTTTAATTAAACTGTTGAAACACAGTTAAATAAATAAGATGCAAATTAATGCTTGTAATTCCATTTCTGGGACAACTAAATTGTCCAACAGACAGAGTTTTCTTTCACAGTCCTTTCTCGTGCTCAGTAGTGCTTCTGCATATCAGTAATTTTACGGAGGCCCTAACTACTCAGCATCATCATACAGGAGTGGACTGCTAAAATATAAAGCAGAATTTCTTCCCTAGGGCAAGTGATATGTTGGAGCAACAATGTGAATTCTCTTCATGCCTTGAAGAAGAACATACCAACAGCTTAAAAACCTTCACAGGGTAGAATTTGAATGTCCTAGTGATTAATACTTACATAGGAGTTTGCACTAGCAAGTGTCATTGAAGAATTCCTACTACAGGCACAACACAGCTGCAGGGTTACCTTTATTTTATCAAGATGTATTCACATTGTGAAAAATGAATAGCTGCAAGCAAAATGAAAGTAATTTCTACCTTCTTAAGATCATGGGTAGGCAGGAGGATGCAGCTGAGTAGCTGAAAGTGCACAAGAGAAATAATGCGGTACTTATTTCTTTTTCGAAGAGGAAAACTGGAAACCATTTTAACTGTTTTTTTGCCATCGTGAAGATGTCACAGCAAAGGAAAGCACCTTCCCTAAACTGTCTTACCATTGAATAGAACCTGGGAAAATCCACCATGGACCAAAAGGGAACGAAACAGTGCACAGTATAAAAATGGTTTGCCACAGCTGGTTTTAAAACAATGCATCACATGCCTCGTTGTGGTGATACCATGGTACTGCACTCCATCTTTTTGGCATTGGCTTAGATTTTATCCATTAAAGAAAAAGCATCACAACTGAGGACCCAGTCCAGGAAACTCTTGTTGGTAGTGTTCACTGCTACTTTATTTTCCTTCCCCTTAGAAATGGTGCACGTTAGTAACCTCTGTTTTCAGTACCAAGGATGTGCTGGAGAGATGTAGACATTCAGAGCGAAGTGGGGTATAAGATGGCTGCTGAAATAAACGAACTCATTCAGAAGTGAACCAGCTGTGGAGTGCGGGGGGGATGTTGAATAGAAGCAGAAACTACATACACATAGGTGCGATTACCACACAGAAACTTCAAATGGCAGGAACAGCATTTGGAGGATGAAAAAAATCATGAGGATAAAACAGATTCTGCATTTGCACCAGCGCCTCTTGATGTTGAAAGGCTGATGAATGAAGTACTGAATGAAGAGACTGGAAGCGGTCATCTCTCTGATAGAGAAAAAACAAATAGCGTTTCAGGCAGAAGCTCCTGACAGAGAAGAATGAGTTAGCTAAAGATAAGTAAGGCTGAGTGTTTCAAATATAGATGCTGCAGGATGAAACAGATGGATTTTTCCTCCAGATAATGGATATATAGGGAGCACTCAGAGTCAATTTTTTTCTGAGTTTAGGCAGCTAAAAAGACAGCTGGGGAGACTAGAGTCTGGCAAACAATAAAAATTAAGCTCCAATGATTGTATTGCATTTACTGAAAGAGCTGCAGAGTTTGTGGAGAGATCAGTCACTGGGTGACTGGTCCTCCAAGGTGAGAAGAGCCCAGTCTTCATGGTGCCATAATCACTGGCAGCTGTGAAGGAGGCTGCAGGGGGCCAAGATGCAGCCCTGAGAAGCTTCTAGCCTTCCTAAAACAAGGGTGAACTAAAACCTGATGAACACGAGGAAAACCCAGATAGGAAGATTTCATAGAGCAAGAAGATGCGACGGTTTAAAGGGCAACAAAAAATTTCGAGTCAAACCAACATCAGCTGAAGAGCTTTAGCTGAAGGGAATGGACCTCGGAGAGAAGGATCGTATCCAGCTAAAGGGTGAAAGGAAAAAGCTACAGGTACACTATTTGTTTTGGCCCTGCATGCTTCCGATTCACTTCGGAATATTTCAAATTATTTCAAAAGCTCTTCAGGTTTCTGAGAGCCAGCGCTTAAAGGTATGTTAAGAACAGTGGCGTCCCTGTCCCCAGGAACAGGAGTGGCATAAATGTACGGTATACAAGGAGAGGCAGTCACGTCCTTGCTTTCTTTCCTGTATGGTTCAAACCTCTGCTTGGAAAACTCAAAAAAAATGGAGATGGAGAGCATATCATGGGGGATGAACTAACTATGCTGTCTCAAAGAATAACTAAACATAGGTGTAATGAGTGTCCTTTAAATTAGTATTAGTCTGAAATCCTGGATTGTGGGAACCTGGCATTTCAGTTGTACCTGTTCAAAAAGACTTAAGTCTGTTGACAAGTGATAGGTCAAGCATATAATCTTTACAAACATTAGTGTGTTGCTTCACATAACTATCTTACACACCCCCAAGATCAGACTATTTCTGAAGTGGGTGAAAAACTGGTATCTGATTATTCCATAATCAGCCAGTATTTGGAGGGTCTGGTAGTTATGGATAGCAAGGGGAAATAAATTTTCTGACTCCTAAAGGATCACCAGTTTTGATGGAGCTCAGCAAGATGCAGAAACGATCCAGAATGCGAAGCTGTTTTCCTGACAGTGTGGACTTCAGCACTGGAATGAATGACTGAGTGCTGCTCTGACTGTTGATGCAGCATACTGCAGATGTTTTGTCCATCAGGACACGGACTATGGAATTTTGCAGAATGAATGTAAGTGCTATACTGGCTTTCAGCAGATCTTAAAGTAGGAATACTTATAGCTTTATGGCCTTCTAACCACATGGTCACGGTGCAGAAGAGGAGCCAACCTCTTTTAACACTGACGCTGTCTGGGTCTCCTGCTTGGACCTGTGTCTGATTGCACAGTTGTCCTTATTCAGTTCTGTATATGTGTACGTGCTGTTATTTTAGGTATCCTGTCTTTACAGTCAAGCACTTCATAAACATTCCTGAGGAAGAATCTGAGGTCTCGAACCCTGCAAAATTCCTGGTAAAGACTGGTCTCTGGGGCCCGGTCCGCAAACCCAATGGTTGGCTAATTGGCAGCATGCACCCCATATGCATCCCACAAGATGACTCATAAATCAGTCTCAAGCTTAGAATAGTGGAGGCAGGTGTTGCCATTTTGCATCTTAGACAGTCTGTGTGTCTCTCTTAGCTCATTATTATGGAATGAAAAGATGGGATTCAGGCCTGGTTTTGGCAGCAATCAATACCAATGTCAGCATTAAAAAAAAAAAATTTAAAAAATCTGCCCCCAGCCTTTAACTTCTTTGTCTAGGATTGCCTGTCTGCTCCCTGGGTGCATGAAGAAGCACAAGCACATCATCTTGGATAATTTGGGAACTCATATAACTGGGATCATAGGACACACACATTTCAGAATTTGGACTTTCAGCCACGCATCTCGCAAGCTAAAGTATACAGAGCATACTGATACAGTTTTCAGATTTGGGATTCTTCTGAGATGAGACAGCTATTATGGCCTATCTTTAAGGGATGATGCAGTGCTGCAGGACGAGCAGGGCTTCAGAGGTGCGGATTTGGATTCCCCTACTATACAGCTCCCTTCCAGTGGGCCTGTGGATAGGGGTGAGGGAACTGTCATGGGTAGTCTTAGCAAGGCCAATGCCTGAACCAAACTTATCAAGTCACCTTGATCAAATCCAGAAAGCTCAGAAGTAGTTCCGAACATTTTGTCAGCAAAGACCTTAGCAAGGTTCTGTCCCAGAAGAAGCAGATGGTAGGACTGCTTATCCAGGAAAAAAACCCACAACAGTCTCACATTGAGGAAAAGTGGCTATGTGCAATGCAATGTAAGCTGACCGACATTGAAAGAGTAATAATATTATTTTGAGGGAAGTCCTCAAGATTTAAACATTTGAAAAATATAAGAGCCGAGGGAGTCTATGGAAGAGCATGCCACAGTTCACATTTGAGATGCAGATATACTGAATCCAGTCAACATACGTTAGTTTTCTTTTTTCCTGAAAAGGCCCACTTTTGAGGATGGGAGAAGAGGGTGATGGTGGAGGTTACTGCATTTCCAAAGTGTGAGGCTATCTGCACCTTCATTTGAGGCCCCGATGAGGCCACTCCCTTAAGGGGATGCACTTGATCTTAAAGGACATTTCTCTTACAGTTGCCATTGGATTCTTAGAACATTTTGTCAAGAAGTGCAATCAGTGCTTGCTTCTTGAAGGTTTTTAATTACATTTCTTGAATTTTCTAATCTTGAAATACAAATTCCTGCATCAGAAACAAAGAATAGTGCATCTTAAAGTCACATCTCTTGTATGTTGTTTTCTGAAAATGTTGTATGACTGACATTTCAAGGTTATACATCATTGACATGGATCAAATGGCAACATTTATTAGAGGGAAGAAAGTCAAACCATATGTAATAGGAATCCTCATCTGCTTCCACTAAAACTGAAACAGAATCTAGTTTTGATGTTAATTTGAATAGCAGCCTGTGAACCATATTTCAGATTTTTAAAATGATGGTAAAATCCTAAAGTTGAGGTCTGGATAATTTGATATTCGAATTCTGCTTCTCTGCTCACAGTTGCACACCCAATGAAGAGGAGTTAAATGTTCTTATTTAACACATATACATATATAATTGTACTTTTGCAAAAAGTCTATAGGTTTTGCTTGTTTGTTTCTATGGGGCTATGTAATTTTGGATAAATACATGTTAGAAACAAATTTTGTTTCTAAAGTCTACTGCTTTCTACAAAGTAATAACACATAATAGCGTCCCTTTCTTTCCAGTTTGTAATATTTACTAACACATTTTAATGCATGATTAGATCCCGTGCAGTCTTTTTAAAAATCTAGGCTAACAAACCTTTTTTCTTTTTTTTTTTTCCCTAAATCTTCTGCTGTGGACACAAATTCTGGGTTACATTAGATTCATTTATCTTTGCAGGTTGCCTTCAAAGTAGTCCACATGTAATCAGTTCCGTTTCCTCTTACAGTTCCTCTTGCTTCCCTATTCCACCACAGGTCTCAATATTTCTACTGTCAGGGCCTTTTTTCCACCCCTTTCCAGCTGAGTAAGGCTTGAAGTTGGGTGGGACTCCACTGTAACCTAACTGGTATTCTACTACAATACAGACGCAGACGCTTCTCTCTGGCTCATTAGCTGGTACCTAAAGCTCTGATCCTGTGTGCGCAGGACGTCCTCTTTCTTGACTTGAAATTCAATGACCATGAGGTAGGGTTTGTCAGAGGCTACCAGTGTTGCTAACCCTGGTAGAACATCTGATTATCTTTAGCTGAGAGACTACAGGCATTCAGGGGCGCCTTCTACAGAAACAAACAGTGACATTGTTATTAACACCAGACCTGCGGAATACAGAGCCAAGGCTAGAGCTCATGCTGGAGTAGATTATAATAAAAAAACACACAAAAAACCATTCAAAAAAACCAACCCCCCAAACCAAACAATAGTCTTCGCTCTCCTTTTGTTTGTTTCAAAATGTGAGTAGGCTGGTTTTGTACTTTCAATTATATTATCACATAATGCAAAACTCTTCCCTCTGCGTTCTCTTTCTCTCTTCAATCTTTAACTTCTACTTCTATGCCTTTCTCCCTCTTTCTCTAGTTCATCTGTTCTTTTTCTCTATTGTATTTGCCCGAATACAGAACAAGCCTGCATAGCAGGCAGCCTCTTGCCTTCCCATGCTCTAGCCTCACATCCTCACTTCCCAAGTCTGATCTGCCTTAGTCTGCTTTGCATTTCTAGATAGATGGGAGCCGGGTCCTGCTCAGCTGAATAACTCCAGATGCTTTGCAGAAAGCGGGGAGCTGCTGCCCATACCCTGGCAAGCCACACTAGCAGCCAGCTGTCCAGTGGCACCTCCACCCTACGGGAGGTGGTGTCTCCCATTGCTTGCAGCAAATTCACTGGCACTCAAGCTGCTGCTTCCAGAGGTGCAAGCAAGATACCCAGGGTTCCCAAGCTGGATGGGAATATCTGGTCAAGTTTGCCCAGTCTTGAGCTTGAATGTTAAGTGACATCATACATGGAGGTTGTTTTCTAAACTGAATCACTTGAAAAGCCTAGCTGTACACAGGAGTATGGATAATTCAATAAAAACAAGTGACAGAGATCACAGGGTGAAGTGAAAGCTCGATAAAATATTTCAGGCTGCCTGCACAGTAAAGGGATGCACGTATGCTGTTCCTACTAAGAAAAGAAGCTAACAACACGTAAGTCCAACATTTCCTTTTGCTTGCCTTAAATCAATGGGCTTGTGGTGCTATTCCTTAGAGTCAACAAACGTGCCAGGAAAAATATGTTTCCAAGCTGACTGCCCTTTCTCAGAACTGCCCATAAGCACCAGGGAGGATGGAAAGTGGGCTGCCAGGCTGCAGAGATGCTTAAGGGAGGAGTTTGCCAGCAGAAGAGAGACCTTCAGTTTTCCCCGAGTTCTTACTGAAAATGTCTAATTCATTTAATGAGAAAAGCAATACCTAAACCAAACAATATCTAATAATCTTGTCTCTCCTCCTCTCCCAGTCATTTTTAATATAATGATGGAGACTGTGAGCATAATGTATTCTTATCCTGATGCTTTTTGCTTTAGTGCTGGATTGAAATATTGCTCTAAGGAAAGAAGAAAATATATGTCATTTGTGAACAAAGGCAATGCGTGACCAAGATGGGCAGACAAAGGTGCTACATTCTTGTAGTCTCAAGGAACTCTGCAGAAACTTTCTTTGATCTAGGAAAATGCTCTTACATAGTTAGCAAAACAGTTTTACTAGCAAGCTACTCTCTGAGGATCTCAAATAACAACCAGAAGGCTTTTATATACACATACACAGCCTATATTCTGCCATAAGCTCTACAGAGAAACCTTGTGATTTTTACCGTGCTGCCACATTGTAGTGCTTTATGGGAAAACTTTGGTAAGGAAGACGTACTGGCTTTCCCACCAATGCCTGTCTGTCCCAAACATCTTCCTTCCTTTCTGTAGCCTGTTCTTCTGGGTAGAAAAGCTGCTCAGAAATAGTTGCAAGTTTGTTCATCTTTACGCTAGTAGAAGTCCTAATAAGAAGACACATCAACATTGCACACTGAACTTTGGAGATCAGCTCCTGGATCTGGTTTAGCCTATCCATGCATCAGCAGCCATGCTGACAGGCTTACCCAGATTGTAGTGGCCTTGTTATTTCTGTACTCACCCTATACACTGCTGTGACTTCTAAGGGAAGGCCACACATGGTTACATGATCATCTCAGCTAATGCATTAGGCTGTTGATGATGTAGAAGTTTACTCTCATGAAGTGAATTATAAAGCCACTCTCTGCTGAGTGGAGAGATCCCAGAAAATCAAAGGCAGTTCCTTTAAATCAGAGGACATATTAATACACTGTAGAATTCCACAGTGATGGGGTGGAAGAGAAGTGAGAGAATTGTGTGTTTATAGGAAGAACCTTGCAAAAAAAAAGTCGCATCCCTTATTTTGTGCAAAGAATGGTATGTAAAATACTCAAAGCACATCTGTTGGATTTTTTGAAGCCTTCTTTGACTTCTGTAAACTGCATTGCAAGATAGTCTCCACTGTGCAGCTAATATCCCATCTTGAACAAAAGTTTGTTGGCTAAGGGGAAATGTCAAAATCCTGCAAACATATCATGCATCTGAAATGAATCCCAAATGAGAAGAGATTAAGTGCTGATATAAAAAAAAAGAAAAGATGTACTGGACAAGTGCAAGGCAAAATTCCAATTCCACTTGATTTCACCGATCATTTGAAAAAAGGCAAATGGATGGATATGAAGGCTAAACCCTAGATATCAAAGATAAAGGGAGCATAAATCCAATAAGGTAGGATCAAAGAAACATTGGAGGAACCACTTGATATTCAGAGAATACAAAATCCATCATTTTGAGTGAAATCTGTCTATTTCTAAGAAAAGCGAGCAGATCAATACCTGGCTCCAAGCCTGGTGTCACCGGCAGAATTCTGGGTTTTTTGATCATGGGTCGGTCTACAGGACACCAGGCCTGTTGGCGACAGATGGGGTACACCCGTCTCAAAGGGGGAAAAGGATCTTCGCACAGGAGTTATCAGGGCTCATTGAAAGAGCTTTAAACTACATTTGAAGGGGCAAAGGGATAAAACCAGGCTCCCTAGAGATGCCTGGGGGCAGCATGCCAATGTTTGAGGAACGGTGTGCTACCGAGGTCCTTTGGTCTGCTGTCTCAGTGGAGGTAGGGGATGGAGATCCATGCGGCAGCAAAGACGGAAGGGTTCCTGATGTGTTAGAAACCACGGAAGCGCCTGAGAATGGTCATGTTGGAATTAGGGCTTCTCCCCTCATAAAGGTGGCGAGATCAATAGCCCAACTGAAGTGCATCTACACCAATGCATGCAGCATGGGCAACAAACAGGAGGAGCTGGAAGCCATTGTGCAGCAGAGAAAGAATGATATAGTTACATCACGGAAACGTGGTGGAATGACTCGCACAACTGGAGTGCTGCACTGGATGGCTATAAGCTTTTGAGAAGGGATAGGCAAGGAAGGAGAGGAGGTGGAGTAGCCCTGTACATTAGGGAGTGTTTTGATTGCCTAGAGCTTAATGATGGTGATGATAGGGTTGAGTGTTTATGGGTAGGAATCAGGGGGAAGGCCAACAAGGCAGATATCATGGTGGGAGTCTGTTACAGACGACCCAACCAGGATGAAGAGGCAGACAAAATATTCTATAAGCAGTTGGGAGAAGCCTCACAATTGTCAGCCCTTGTTCTTATGGGGGCCTTCAACTTACCAGATGTCTGCTGGAAATACAATACAGCGGAGAGGAAACAGTCTAGGAGGTCCCTGGAGTGTGTGGAAGATGATAACTTCCCGACACAGCTGGTGAATGAGCCAACTAAGGAAGGTGCCCCAGTGGACCTGTTGTTCATGACCAGAGAAGGGCTCGTGGGTGATGTGATGGCTGGAGGCCATCTTGGGCATAGCGATCACGAAATGATAGAGTGTTCGATTCTTGGAGAAGTAAGGAGGGGGGTCAGCAGAACTGCTGTCTTGGACTTGTGGAGGGCAGACTTTGGCCTGTTTAGGAGACTGATTGACAGAGTCCCTTGGGAGGCAGTCCTGAAGGGCAAAGGAGTCCAGGAAGGCTGGACATTCTTCACTAAAGGTGCAGGAGCAGGCTGTCCCCATGTGCCGAAAGACGAGCTGGCGGGGAAGACCGGCCTGGCTGAACAGAGAGCTTTGGCTGGTACTCAGGAAAAAAAGGAGAGTTTAGGACCTTTGAAGAAGGGGCAGATCACTCAGGAGGACTGCAAGGATGTTGTGAGGTTATGCAGGGAGAAAATGAGAAGGGCCAAAGCCCAACTAGAACTTAATCTGGCTACTGCTGTAAAAGACAATAAAAAATGTTTCTATAAATGGATTATTTTACTGGATGTGGGGGGAAACATAGTGACAAAGGATGAGGAAAAGGCTGAGGTACTTAATGCCTTCTTTGCCTCAGTCTTTTTAATAAAAAGACAATAAAAAATGTTTCTATAAATGGATTATTTTACTGGATGTGGGGGGAAACATAGTGA
>NW_009234954.1:727-11926 GCF_000690835.1 Fulmarus glacialis | reverse complement strand
GATTCTATGATTCTATGATTCTATCACTTGTTGCTAAGATCCAATAACTTGTTCATAATATTCACTGTCGGTGAAACGTTTTTCCTTTTATGAGGGAAAGGTGATGCCATTTCAGATCTTTGACCATCCGTGTTGCCCTGGTCTGAACCTCTTCTGGCTCTACTATGTCTTTTTTGAGATGGGGGATTTCTACAGTGGCATAAGGATGTCTGCGTTGCTTTCTATATTTTTGTAATGGTATCCTGTGTTTGAATAGTGTTTCTAACCGCTACCAAGCTCAGAGAAATTTTTCTTGGAGCTACGCCATAGAATGGCATAGAGCATTTCAGATAGATGTGTATGACAAGCAGAAGTAGAGGTTATGACATTTCTTCTTCCTTTCTAACCTTTCCCCTTGATCCCTTCTCAGAGAAATTTTTGGAAAGTGCTAAATGAGCTAGATGTTGAAAAACTTTGTATGGAAGCCATAAAGGAGTTCTTGTTCAATGGAAAGGTTTATTTCTTTTTGTCTATTTGTGTCCAGTTTCCTGGAATGTGTAACAAATGTGGATGTTCTTGTTGAGCTTATTCTATTTATAAGGATAGTTGGAAATCTGTAAGCTGGCAGTGGTGAAGAGATAAGATGGAGAATGATACCTTTCTATGTGCCCTTCTTTCTTGTGTGCCTTGCACAAAGACTTTTTTTGCTCACTATTGTCAGACAGAATGTTAAGCTATGTGAGGCCTTGGTCTGACCCGTCCAGCAGTTCCTAAGAAAGGGTATGGTTCTCTGCAAAAAATGCAGTAAAATATGGTGGGACAACTGGAACAGCTCCTGGGTTCTGTCAGAAGTTGGTCTTCAATTACAGCAGGGTGGAGACAGGTTTCATGCTCTTTTTGGCACAGCAAATTCAGTGGTCCGGACTAGGCATGTTCCACAGCAGAAGTCATAGGATGGTCATAGAACATAGATATTTTGCAGAAAATTGCTCCTGGCTGGGAAGGCTGAGCTGAGTCGTGTTTGGTGGCAGTGCTTGTTTTTTGGAAACGGCGTAAAAATCTGGACTGGGTAACCTCGAATTTTAGAGTTTATTTGTATATTATTTGTACGTAGTTCAGAACAGCAGCTCCTCACGCTGTGGTTTCTTCTCTCTGAAGAAAAGGGACACCTGCACCTCATGGTGGTGCTCAGACATCTGCACCTCACTGGGAGACTTGTTTCTCCATGGTGAAATGCTGGCAGTTATTGATCCTTCGTTTTCACCCAAGGCTGGCCAGGGGACCTGTTGTAGGATGCTGTGAACCTGCCCCCAGGATACTCCTCCTGTCCTCATCTCTCTGAAAGCTCTTCACCACCCCTTCTGCAGGGGATGCGGTCGTCCACCAGTGGCCGTAGGCCCGTGCAAGGGTGACCTCACAGGAGAAATCTATTTCTTCATCGTGAGTTTGAAAAATTCCTCAAAAAGCTACTGATGGAACAATAAATTTTTAAGACCAGAGTGACCAGTGTTGTCATCTTGTGACAAAAACAGTAATGCTTGCAGAAGTCTATGCAAATTTTTGGATAAGAACTTTTTCCCAGCATACGAATATAACTGTGACTCTGTCACCTTGGCAAACCATGAATAGCTTATGTTTCATTATTTTCTTAATTCCGATCAGGTTGACCAGCTTCTGAACCATCGCATGGCTTTATTTTGAACACTTCCTGGTTTTTAACATTATTTTTAGAAACGTAGACTGAATTTAGATGCATTTTTCCATAATAACCTTACGGATGAACAGACAATGCTACCCTTTTCAGGGGTTGATGTATCTGTTGGTTATGTTAGGTCTTCTGCTTGCTGCATTGGTCTTGGAGCCCGTCCTCAGGTCGTTTGTATCAGGACTCACGGGCTTGTTTCAGTCTCGCTGCTTTTCAAGGAACAGTCCTATGTTGTGCAATCTCCATTCATGTTTCCCGAATGCTTCATCTTGCATCAGGCTGTGATGAAGCGTGTTGAGATGATCCTGTCTTAACAAATACCTGAGATTTCATTGTACTGATACTCTTTCTTGTATGTCATAGAATCACAGAATGGTTTGGGTTGGAAGGGCCCATTAAAGATCATCTAGTTCAACCCCCCTGCCGTGGGCAGGGACGTCTTTCACTAGATCAGGTTGCTCAGAGCCCCGTCCAGCCTGACCTTGAACACTTCCAGTGAGCGAGCATCCGCAGCTTCTCTGGGCAACCTATTCCAGTGTCTACCATGTTCACTGTAAAATATTTCTTCCTTATGTCCAATCTAAATCTACCCACTTTCACCAATGACCTTTGGCCAATGTCATTGCACCTGTCATTGCATCACCTGTACTTCTATTGCTAATGATCTGGTTTTTTTCTAAGTCATTGATAAAGACAAAAATATAAATACTACTGTACCAAGAACTGACTTACTGGATAATATTGGAAATATTCCCACCTGTTATTCTCCATTAACAATTCATCATTGGGGCTGTTAAAATGTGCTCTGGTAACTTGTCCAGTGGTAGCGTGTAATCAGAGTATCATAGGGTCAACAGTTTCACCAAAGCTTGTGATGTCAGCAGGTATTTTTGTCAGTGAGATTTGAGCTCTTAAAGCCATCCTGGCTGATATAAATTAAATTCTGATTAATTGATGAGTGTCCTGTTTCAGTTTTTCCAACCTTTTCCTAGAAATGATATGAAGCTAAGCTCCGTACGGTTATTGGAATCATCCCACTGACCGTTTCAAAGCTGCCTCCCCATCTCTGGAGCTTTTGAAGGAGTATTATAAATATAGGCCAGCGACTCAGTGAGCTGTATTGCAGATTCTTTTGAACTTTGCTGCAAAAGCTTTCGATCTGCTAATTTGAATGTGCATAACTGAACAAGCGTCAGTTACTGCTATCCTTGGAATTGTGGGGGAAGTTTTAAACGCTCCATTTTGGTCTTGGGTGCATTTTTTTGCTAGTACAGAGGTATGTATGGGAATTATTTTCAAAGACTTATCAGAAACACTCATTAGATTTTTCTGATTTTCTGTTATCATCATTGTTAATTTAATTGGGTGCCGCCTGTAACAGGTTTGAGCAGTTGTTAGGATTTCCTCGGGGGGGGTTAGCAATGGCCTGATAGTCCAAGCAGGACCCTTGATGTGCTGAATGTAACAAGGTGAAACAGAGGAATGAAAAATCCACCAAACTCTTGGAAGGAAAAATTTGCAGTGTTGAGATGCATCAGGCTGATGGATTTTATCTGAAGAGAAAGGCTGAAAATCTCGTATCAGAATACCACTCACAGGTGAATTGCCAGCACATTTGAGAGTTGCTTGTAGGGGAAAACTAGCAAGTTTAATTAACATGTATTTTTAGCAGTTTCAATTTAAGTTTTACAAATGCAGAGTAAAATCTGTTTCCAGCTGTGAAGGGCTGGCACTGAGCAGGACAAGGCGAGAGACCTACGTCCAGGTGAAGGACTGAGGAGGGGCAGGTGGGATAGGAGAGGGTGGCTCTGAGGGGCTGCGTCCAGGGGTGCAGCATAAGGTGTGAAGATCGGTAGCTGAGAGGCAAGTGGAGATGGCTGGAGAAATGGTTGGAGGATGATTTTTTTTTTTTTTTTTTCAATTAAAAAAATATAATGAGGCTATAATTCCTTTCAGTGGACTACTTCTTAATACCGAGGTAAATTGCCAGCTCCCTCTTTGGAGCCGAGAGGTTCTGGTCTGCCTCATCATCTCGTCCTTTTCCCTTAGTTTTCATTCCTAGAAAAAAAATACCTGGAATGTCTCTTGGAGTAGCCTCTCTCTCCTGCATGGGAGAGAAGCTTGGGCATAATCTGCTGCATGCCGCATGAGGGGAGATGCTATGCGCCTTCTCCAGTTTGCTTTGTAATTTTCCACTATTAAAATGTAAATGTGGCCTCTCAGCTTGGAACTGTGGAGACATTTGCACTCCGTGTGCTTTTGCTCTTGTACATGAATATTTAACATTGAGCCAGCAAATCTAAACAACCTCCGAGTGTTGATTACACTTTGGTTCGTTAGACTGCAGCTGGGGGTTGTTTGGAGTGTGGTCCAGGTGCCGCCCAGGTGCCAGCGCAGCATCTTGGGGCCGGGAACTCCTTGGGGAGCCCTGGCTGCGTCCTGCTCCCACCACACCTGAGCAGCAAGAGGCGTTTTCGAGTCGAGCGCCATGCATTTCCCCTTCTGGAGGGCAAAAAGCAAACGCGGGAGCGTCAGATGAACCAGGCTGGCTGGGGCACAGTTGTGCTGCTTCGAGCAGCGCTGTCATGGTAACTGGAGTGATTCATTTTGCTGCGAGAAACCCAGTAAACATACTTTGATTAAACTCTTGAGAAGGTATAGAAAAGAATCTTCAAAGGTGAATGTATGAACTGCACAAAGCTTTTTTTCTTTATTGCTCTCACTTCCTTCCTTTCCCCGCTGGGGACAGTGGATTTGGGGGATGGGGAGGGGAAACCTTCATCAGAACTGGCTATCTGGCAGCCTGAAACTACCCTGTGTCTGGCACCTGGTGGCTGGAGTTCAGGCTCAGCAGTTTGTTGTTATTATTACCAGCTTCAGGTTGAGGAGCAGGGAGAAGCCGGCTGTGCAGCCCGCGGGGCTGGCTAAAGCATGCCTCGGGACTCATCAGTGCTTTGGGCATCACAGCACGGCAGAGCAGACCCCCTGGGACCCTCGTGGCGGGGAGTCCCCCTGCCAAACCAAGGCAAATCGGCTCCTCATGTTATAAATTGGTGTTATGAGTAAACTGCCTGTACAAAGCCTGAGTCTCCACGCTGAGGTTTGGCACATCAGACCCCGGCCGGGGAGCAGCTCCTCGGGTCTCATGCCGGGTCCAGGGTCTCTTCCTGCTACCCTGTCCCCACTCCGAGGGTGGGGAAAGAGGAGCCGTGTCCTGGCTGGGCACTCCCCTCCCCCAGCCTGTGGGGGACGGTGGCCACGTCCCCTGCCCGCGCTGGGCTGGGTGTCCTGTCTCTGGCTGGGGACCGTGCTCCCCCGGGGGGGGAAACCCTCCCTCTCCGAGCCTTGTTCCCAAACCTCTTGACTGCCTCTGTGAGGGGTCTGAGGACACAGGTAGCCAGACCGGGCTGCTTCCCTGTCTGCTGTTAGCTTGTGGGGGCTTCTTTGAATGCCCCACTGTGCACGCCTCCTCTCGCTCTTTCCTTGCTGGCTCCTGCCCTGGTGGTCCCTGTCCCCTCCCCAGCCCTGCGAGGACGGTGTAATGAAGCTGCTTCCCAGCCGCTGCCGTAGCTCGGCCGCCCGGAGGCAGGAACCTCGGCGCTGTGGCTGGCTGCGGTTCCTCCTGCAGTTCCTTGGCACTAGGACAGGGCTGCACTGGTCTCGGCTCCTGGCCTAAGGAGGGATTTGTCCACTGGTCCACCTTGCTCCTGCGTGTTTTCCTGCCCCTAGCTCTTCCATGGCTCTGGTTTTCACCAGACTCAGAAGAAAACTACTCTCACATGATTATTCATTAGTTTTATTTTGCTGCTTGTGCTTTCCAGGAGGCTGATGAGTTGAGCTGGTGGGCTGGTCTGATGCCTGGGGCTGGCACCCAGTGCAGGTGGGAGCGGACAAGGGGATGGTGGGGGTGCCTCTGCCTTCTGGCATTGGGAAGCTGTTGGATGAGACAGGTTTCGCATCCTGCAACAGATCCCCAGCCTGCCGGGAGCCCTCTCCAGGCCTCCCTTTCGGCTACCTTCTTTCTGGCGAGGAGCGTGATTTCAGTCCTTCGTACTGCTGTGACAGTGGCCGGCAGGGGACGGGGCAGGGTCCCATCCCAGTGACAAGCTGGGACTCGCACAGAGGGTGCTAACGGGGAGAGCGGCATGAAGGAACCTTGCTCAACGTCCTTCTGAACAGAAGAGAACTAAGCTCTCTCTAAAGCTGAGGATGACCTAATTTTTGGCTGAATGAAGCCACTCTGCTGTGCTGGAGGAGGTTGGGCCTCAGAGTTAGAGCCAGCGGAGCAGGGGGGACCGTGGCATCCTCACCGGCACGGTGTAGGAGCCGAGTGCCAGCCATCCCGCAGGACGGTGTGGGCAGAGGTGGACTCCTCCTGCGTTTTTAAGACATTAAATGGGCCTGGGGTTGTTGCACATTCTGGAGACCTGGATGTGGCTACACAAATGTAATTCGGCTGTTGTGAGCATGTGGCTGCTCTGTGTGTTGTTCTCTGTTAGGGAGCCAGGGCCTCTGAAGCGTAACAGAGTTACGGTTAATTCAGTGCTTCCAACCCTAGTAGGAAGTTCTCGTCTTTCACTTGTCTTCCTCAGAACAGCAGAGGGTTTCCCCAAGACTTTTGCTTTTGAACACACGGTGCTCCCTCAGGGAGAGAAGTAAACAGCAAATCACATGTTAGGGTTGTTGGTCCCTTGCTTACCTCTCCTAGGAAAGGCCAGTTTAAAAACAGTAATAAGAGGATGCCTAGAGGGCTCCAGCACTGAGCCAGGCTCTGCTGTCAGTGCAGACTGCAGTCGTCCTTTGCCCACATTGCTGCCCCATGTATGTGGTGGCCTCGATTTTCTGTCTGCTGCAGCCCTCGGACGTGTTCCTGGTGCCTTTGCTGTCCTCGTGACTGTGCCAAATGCTGATTTCCTGCTGGACTTATTCGTGCAAGTAAGTGCACCCATAGCACCCTTCAACATCAAACTGCCTCCACCAGTTCCTCTTTTGCTTCAGGATCTGCTTTACGGATTTGCCCCAGCCCACATCCCGTGCAGTGTGGGTATCTCTCCTGTCCTTTTTGCCATCTGGCTGTGGTGCAGACAATGTTCTCTTCCACATTTCTGCCACGTGCGACAGATTTCATTTCCCTTGCTGTCTCCATCCCGTTGCATATCACGGCCAAGAACATGGTTGTATCTCTCTGAATATATCTAATTTCTGTCCAGATAGACCCAGGCTCACACTGTATCTGCACAGCAGAGCTTCCAGACAAGCTGGACATAAGTCTGCGCTTAGATGAGGGTTTTGGAGCAGCTCTAGAGCATCTGGAGAGAGAAGTCCTGTATCCCTCACATGAGCGGTAGCTGTATTCCTCTGATTGCCTTCCTCCTGTGAAGCTGCCTGGATGTCTGCTCATCAGTGGTTCTCAATGAAAGCCAGGCTTTCCCAGGCACATAGTGTCATTTCTAGGTCTCTAACCTCTGTGTAGAAACATCTGATCTTAGTCCAGTTGCCTTCCTGGCTGCACAGTGGCCCTGAAATGGGCCCCAAGGCAGTCCAGGTGCCAGCAGCTAAGCACTGAAGTCGGGGCAGGGGAGGTTTCCATCATCTGTACCTCTGCTCTGAGGCTCCCGAAGGCTTTGTTGGGTCCCCCTGACCTCTTTTCTGTGTGCCAGAGCAGACACCCTGCGTCCTTGGCTGCAGCTGCTTGGGTCAGGAGACATCAGAGCATGTTTGGGCACCTGAGAGCATAGGGAACTTTGCAATCTAAATGTTTATCACCTGAAAGTCTGTGCTCCTATGATAGTGCTGGAAAGCAGGCTTTGTCGCTCATTTTTGGGACTCATGTGACTCCCTTGCCCCTAAATCCCACTTTGGCAAATGAAATAGGCTGTCTGAATCCCACCTCGCGTGCAGTTACTGTGCGCTGGGGGCCAAATTAAAATTACACAGGTAGCGCAGGTACATTCTGTCTTTCCAGAGACTGCCTTTGCTGCTGTAATACTGTCCTCTTAATATGCTTCTGGAATTAAATACTTGGGAAACTTTGGCTTTACAAACTGTTATGTGACCTGGATACCTTCTCGTTTACTCCTGTAAATGCTGTGTTATGTTGTGCTTCAGGGACTCTTATACTTGATGTTACGGTGAATCGATTAGTGAGTAGCAGAGTGGTCCTGGGCTGCTTTCTCCAGCCACCCTGCTCCTCCTCTCTGATGTGAATCTGAGACAGAGGTTGTGTTTTTCTTTGTTTTTAAAGTGGATGCTATAATTTTGGTGTTGGGAGGGAGCACTTTGAATATATAAGGTGATGACTGCTCTTGTGTAGACTGTGGAAATGGGTGACCAGGTGATTTATTTGACAGGCTAAATTAAAGCACTTGCCCTGACCTGTGTCAAGAATTATAAAGTACGTTCCCTTTTACCAGTGAGTCCTTGAGCAACCTGTTTGTGTCTCATTGCCCAATAATTGATGCTTGCTGTGAATGTCTTGCCATGAACCATGCCGATCTTCCCCCTCTGAACCTGGCCCTGACCCATTTGACATCACCCTAGTGTGAAGTCTGTGCAGTGGGGAGAAGCAGGGGCTGGGACAAGCTTACTGCTTTTCAGTTCAGCTAAGACAACCAGGAGCAGAGGAGATCTAGCACAGACCAACAGGATCTCCTGCCTGGTGTGCTTCTTTCTTCCCTTGCAGATAAATCTCTGCTTTTTTTTGTTTTCTCTTTCTTTTTTCTTTTTTCCTTTTCTTTTGTCAACTTGGTAAAAGCAGCTCGCCAATGGGATTATTTTATAGTAAGCTTGCATATGATCAGTTCAACATACAGTTATGATTTTTTTTTCTAAGCAATTAATATCAAGAAACTAATAATTAAGTTATAAAACACATTAAAGCAAGCCCAGGCCAACTCCTGCTGTCTGAAGTCTTCATCGTTACACTCGTTTCTCTGTTTCTTTCTCCCTTGGTTTGGTGTCAAGGCCAATGATGCTGAGCCCAGTCACGCACGAACCAGACCAGTACCTCAGCACGGGTCCGGCTGTAGTTCTGGTGCTTCGAGCGTCCCTTTTTGCTTCCTGTAATAATGGACGTGCACAGCGGGGAGCGCAGCGTGGACTCTGCCTGAGCAGCTGGTGTGGAGGACGGGTGGCACCGGTCATCTGCGAAGGGCTGACTGCTGCTCGTGGCTCTGCCAGGATGGGGGGAAGAATGATCCAGGCAGATTTTTCTAGATCTTGAAATTTTTCTTGCTGAATACTTCCTTTTTACCAAAATTCTCATATGGTGCAGATCCAAACCTGGCATTTCTCCAGCTGCCACATTGCCTATTGATGGCACCGCTGAGACCACCTCTCTGGGCGTCGTTGCTTAGACATAACAGGCTCAGGTTGACTCTGTTCTGGCAGAACGGCACTGAGCTTGTGTTTGGTTGACGGATGCTGTGAGCTCACGGCCTTTCTCAGGTTACAATCCCCTCACCACTCGGTGTCACCTATGGTGTTGGTCCCTGGAAGTACACTAGCGGTGTATTCACTTGACCAGTATGTGCCTTGGCCTTCGGTTTGGAAAGGTATTCAGGCACTGACTGATGTGCTTTTATCACTAGGCAGCGTTTGGCACTTTTAGTAAAAGTAATTCTGTACTTTTTTCCAAGAACCATGCTTAAAGTTACTGACTTGGCTTGGTTTGAAAACAGCTCTTTGAGACTAACAAGAAACTTCCTTGTGTTCCAGTAACTACTTCCAATTTCTAATAATTTTTAGATCTGCCCGTTACCATGACATGCATCCATTTAGTGTTTGCTTCTCTGATTTTTTAAAGTGATTTTCTATGAGAACTGATGTAGTGCAAAATTAAATGTCTCCTGGAGATCTACCCTATGTTTGGATGAATCCAGGTTGGCAGTCCTCGTCAACCAAACCTGTTCAGCATTGCCTGTGACATGGTTGTAGTTAGCCCTGACTGTGGCTTCCTCTCCAACATGTTGTGTTGGTAGAACAGGCCATCAGCGTCCTGCGTGCTACAGTCCTGCAAACTCCCAGACATTGAATCCACAGCACATTTTTCTGCAGGGACTGCATCACATCCACGGCCCAGGCTTTGCTTCTTTCCCTCCAACATCCCTCCTTGCCTGTGGCCTCTTGGTGACCATTTTGACCCGTTTTTCCTGGCGGGGTGGCTTGGATGCAGGGCGATGGCAGCACCGAGGCTGTGGGGAGGTGGCCGGCAGCAGGAGGCTGGGGAGCCGGGCTGAGCTGCAGTGGGGAGCGTGGATGCTGCCGGCAGAAATTCCCCCACCACGTGGTTGAAACTCATCAGAGAACAAATGCATCGCGTTGCTATGACAACAGGGAGATTTACAGGAGCCTGAAATTCTTGTACTTTGAACCTAAAATATTCCTCGGAAAAATATGTCAAGTGCGGCTGCGCAGCGCAGCCGGGAAGTGCCTTCAAGGTGTTCAGTCAAGGGTGACACAGGTCCGAGGCCTTGCTCAACGTTGGGCACCATTCTGCGCAGACCCCGGCTGCTCCCGTCCTCTGCAGCCCCTTGGCGGCGGCCAACGGAGCGTGTTCAGGGCTCACACGCCTTTGTGCAAGTTGCTGTGGGACAGGTGGCCTTGGAAGGATGAAGCCAGGGGGGTCTGGAATGCGGATGGGGCAGGAGGTCCCCTGTTAGCAGGATCACACCGCTTCTGAGCGTGCCTTTGAGCAAGAGCGCAGGAGACCTCTGCGTGCTTTACCTGTCCCCTTGCTTTTGCCACTATGTTTGCACCAGAAATGGGCTGGATATTGTCAACTCTGGGTTCCTCACTGGACGTTGCTGCGTGTGTCAGACAAACTTTAAGCATGTTAAGCTTCAGGTTGTAAATGGATTCATTACACAAAATTCAGGAAAATATGTCTTTCCTGACCTGAGGTCTGCAGCGCTGTGTCTCCGCAGCAGAGCCTTCTTCCCCTGCGTCCATGTCGGTTCCCTGTTTCCACTCTTTCTCCCTCTGCAGAGCTGCAGGCAGAGGCAGGAGTTTGCATCTCCGTGGCTTCGTGAGGTGCATTTCTTCCGCACACTCCTGAGGATTAGGTAGTGTGTCAGGTAGGGCAGGGAGTAGTAGGTATTTTATTCTGTGCATTGTATTTTCTAGGCTTGCACTTGGCATGTGCCTGAATCATAGAATCATTAAGGTAGGAAAAGACCTCTAAGATCATCAAGTCCAACCATCAACCCAATACCCCCATGCCCACTAAACCATGTCCCTAAGCACCTCATCTACATGTCTTTTAAATACTTCCAGGGATGGGGACTCAACCACTTCCCTGGGCAGCCTGTTCCAAGGCCTGACCACTCTTTCAGTAAAGAAGTTTTTCCTAATGTCCAGTCTAAACCTCCCTTGGCACAACTTGAGGCCATTTCCTCTCGTCCTATCGCTTGTTACTTGGGAGAAGAGACCAACCCCCACCTCGCTACAACCTCCTGTCAGGTAGTTGTAGAGCGCGATGAGGTCTCCCCTCAGCCTCCTCTTCTCCAGGCTAAACA
>NW_009234954.1:0-544 GCF_000690835.1 Fulmarus glacialis | reverse complement strand
ACTAGTGCTGATACAGGCCAGGATGCCGTTGGCCTTCTTGGCCACCTGGGCACACTGCCGGCTCATGTTCCGCAGGCTGTCAACCAGCACCCCCAGGTCCTCTTCCTCTGGGCAGCTTTCCAGCCAAGAATTATATAGCTATGATTTAGGCCTTCTCTGTCTCTGAAACAGAAGAGTAAGCAGTGGCCAGGGTCACTGCCAGTGTCAATGTCCCGTGCACGTGTCACCACCTCTGAACCAGGGTGGTGGCTGGAGATGGGCTGGCAGGGGTCCTGCTGGTGGCCCTGCGTGCCCTCCCCGGGTGCCTTTGCCAGCGCTGCCTCTCCCTCTGGCAGGGCTCCTCGGGTGCTTCCTGAGATGCCACCTCTAAATCCTCCCCACGCCGGTGCGCCGCAGTTGGGCTCACCTGCCCTGTGTGCTCCAGGGCGGTTTCCCTGGGGTGGTGCAAGGAGAGGAGCTGGAAGCAGGCGGAGCTCTGTCCTCTTCTGTCCTGGCTGTTCCTGCCCTCCCGGCCCAGCTCCGCGTGCTTTCCCAGCACTCCTAC
>NW_009234953.1:0-3298 GCF_000690835.1 Fulmarus glacialis | reverse complement strand
TCAAGTTGCGCCAAGGGAAGTTTAGATTGAACATTGGGAAAAATATCTTTACTGAAAGAGTGGTCAAACATCAGAACAGGCTGCCCAGGGAAGTGGTTGAGTCACCATCCCTGGAAGTGTTTAAAAGATGTGTAGATGTGGCGCTTAGGGACATGGTTTAGTGGGCATGGTGGTGTTGGGTTGACGGTTGGACTCAATGATCTTAGAGGTCTTTTCCAACCTTAATGATTCTATGATTCTAATATTTTGCAGTGTCTTTGACAGCTTTCAGAATTCTGTGTTACTGATAAACATTCCTTGAAAATATTGATTACAATGCTGGTGAAAAGTGGGGAAAAGAGAATTCTTGTGCTTTCTGTTGAAGTGCAAACACTCTCCACTATTAAAATAGTTGGTTATTTTTACACAGAACTGGGAAATACTTTAGTTTTTCTTAGGGTATTCCATTATTCAACTATTTGGAGAGCAGAAATAATGTCCCCCATGGGCTTTTCACCTGGGGCAGAGAAGCCTCTAGTTCAATTGCTTGTGTATTTTTCAGTGTGTAAGCCTTTTTGTTTATTGTGTTTCATTAGCACTGTGGAGTTTGCCCATACCTGTGTAGGGACCCCCTATTATCTGTCACCTGAGATCTGTGAAAATCGACCATATAACAATAAAACGTAAGTCTCTGTCTTTCCTTCATATGCTTGTGCATGAGAGCATGCAGGCACGAGAGAACTTATTTTAGTTTAAAATCATGGTTTAAATCAGTATTTCTGCAGGGCGCCAGGAATTTCACATGTGTCACTTTGTGAAGTTTTGTATTATTGTGTACAATAATTAGGTGCATCAGTCGTATACAACAACTATGTTATACTGTACAACACTGGCGGTTGTATTTTGGCTCACAGTGCCCAGAGTGTAGCAATCATGAATTTGTTGTGATTCATCTACAGGCTTAACATAATTATATTTTTTGTTTTTATAAAACTACTTGTACTTTAAACTTAAAAGTTTAATCTCATTCTCTTTTAATACTCCTTGTTAGTAGTGGTGTGAAATGTAAAATAGATTTTTTTTCCTTTGCTTTATCTGGTTCTCCATCAAATACTAAATTTCTCTTTGTGTTTTTCAACATGTAATAACCAATGCAAGTAGGGATCTTTTCAGTTCCAAGTTTATGAATTTTTGATACACTCATTTGTGATTTATAAAAATACACTAAAATGAAAGCTGCTAGTTGGCAATTCTGGAACTTTGCAGTAGCCACCTGCAGGAAAGACAAATAGGTCTGAGAATTGTAAAGGCTCTCTCAGGCTTAACACAAAATACCAAAATAACAAGATGAGAAGCACTGAAAAGTCAGGAGCCGAGTGAGCTAGACCCCCTTCTCTGTGTGTGGGATGTGATCAACACCAAATATGCTGGAGCCCAGACTAGCGTCTCAGCTCTAAGGTGCTATTCACACAAGTTTACTCACTTATTGTCTCCTTAACTATCAAATCAGCCAGAGATAGCTTTGCTCTTCATCCTGCTAGGAACATTAAGCAGGCATTCTTTATGTCATGTGCCTTTTCCAATTATAATTGTATTACCTAGTTAGGTATCATAGAAACATTGATACCACAACTAGAAAGAAATTTCAGGTTGTTCTTTTTGGTACATCTTCAGAAAAATTAAAAGTTGCACCAATATTAATCTGTGATGGAATAATGTTAATAAATTTGAGAGCTGAGAATAGGTACTGATTACATGTATGAAAATATATAGCCTTTTCCCTGTAACTTTAATTACTTTTTATTCACAGAGATATTTGGTCTCTTGGCTGTGTGCTTTATGAGCTATGTGCACTAAAGCATCCTGTAAGTACCACAGAATCAGATCAATATCATATTATTAAAACAGATAGTGGGCAGCCTGCAAAAACTGCAGTAATGATAGTATTCATAGGCTGCTGCTAGAGTTACTTTCAATTTACTTACTGATATTAAAGAATGACTGCCAGTGTTTAATTTTTCATATTGTGTCTGTTTTGTGCATACTAAAATAAAATGTATTATATTGTTTTTCTACAATTTATATACACACACACATCAAGCATACATTTACTCTAATAAGTACAAAACTTTTTCAAAAGGCAGATGAACAGTGTAAAGAATTAAAGCCAAACTTCAAGGTTAGGCTTTAGGCATATAATTTTACTCATTTCTATTTGAAAATACCCATCTATGCTTACTAGAGAGTTTGAAAACCATATTTCCCCAGCAAGCAGTTTGAGTCCCCAGAAGCATTTTCCTAAAAGTTTCATTTTGTTTGGAAGTGCATTCATGTCAGAAGATAACTGAGAGAGATAGCATCTTCAGGAAGCTGTGTTGTCCTCAGCCTGATCTGAGCCTCATATAATCTTCAGCCTGTGACTATTATGTGAAGAAGGGAACACAGCAGAGACTAATCCCGACAACAGGAAAAGGACCAGATTCCTGGGCCCAGCAGAAGTTGACCTTTTGCTGAGCTTGAATGCGGGAGAAGGCAGAGCAGCACTGATAGGGAGAGCGATTGTGCTGAGCTGAGAGCAAGGAGATACTGCTGAGGAAAACTCCAGATTTCACAAAGTGAGAAAACATTAATATTACTTCTTATGAATATTAGCTGTTTTATTCTATATTGCTGCCCATTTTTTTTAATTTGAAGGCAGGGACTGGATGCTGATGTAGACAGGAAATGCAAATGAAGCTAAGGCAAATTTTGGTTACACCACCTTCAAAATACTGAAGTACCTTGGCAATTTTAGAAAGAAGTTGCTTTCAATTTGCCTGTCTAAGGCCCTTAAAACTATATTGATGCTGACCTGTTACGACATCTGCTGAACTGAGTTATCTGAGTGGCATCAGTTGTTAAAAAAAATCAGATTGTACCTTGGTTCCTGAGAGAACACAGAATGCAGAGGCTAAGTTGTATGGAGTGAGGTTTTGAAGGTGAACACTGTGAAGATAGTACATATGCAGGTTTCTGTTGAACAGCTTTTGGCAAAACAAATCACGTTTCATTCTGGAAATATTGCTGTTGTATGACAGCAGCGTATGAATAAAACTCTTCCAGGTACAAAAGCTATTGGACCTGCTGAGTCGTGCAACTGAAACAAGGAGAACATAACCAGAAAATACAGTCAGAGTGTGGTTATATTAATTTCCACAGCAAACTATGGATAGCGAGAAAGGATTTGTGAAGAGATTGCATAGCACAGGGCTTCTGTCAGCAATTACCTTTTTTTCAAGTACCTTTTTTCAAGACTTGGGGAAGAGTGGCTGGAAAGCTG
>NW_009234952.1:0-2921 GCF_000690835.1 Fulmarus glacialis | reverse complement strand
TTCATTTCGTGATCGCTATGCCCAAGATGGCCTCCAGCCATCACATCACCCACAAGCCCTTCTCTGGTCGTGAACAACAGGTCCACTGGGGCCCCTTCCCTAGTTGGGTCACTCACCAGCTGTGTCGGGAAGTTATCATCTTCCACACAGGGACCTCCTCGACTGTTTCCTCTCTGCCGTGTTGTATTTCCAGCAGATGTCCAGAAAGTTGAAGTCCCCCACGAGAACAAGGGCTAGTGATTGTGAGACTTCTGCCAGACTCTTGTAGAATACTTTATCTGCCTCTTCTTTCTGGTTAGGTGGTCTATAACAGACTCCCACAGGATATCTGCCTTGTTGGCCTTCCCTCTCATCCTTACCCACAACCACTTGGCCTTATCATCACAGTCGTTGAGCTTTAGACAACCGAAACACTCCCTAACATACAGAGCCACCCCACCGCCTCTCCTTCCTTGTCTGTTCCTTCTGAAGAGCTTATAGCTATCCATTGCAGCACTCCAATCATAAGAGTCATCCCACCATGTTTCCATGATGGCGACTAAGTCATAGCCGTCCCACTGCACAGTGGCTTCCAGCTCCTCCTGTTTGCCGCCCATGCTGCGTGCATTGGTATAGATGCACTTGAGCTGGGCTATCCATTTCACCCCAGCACTAGTGTGCCACCCCTAGGCTCATCTCTGGTGAGCCTGGATTTATCCCCTTCCCCCTTTGAATCTAGTTTAAAGCCCTTGATGAGCCCCGCCAACTCATATGCGAGAATCCTTTTCCCCCTGTGAGACAGCTGAACTCCGTCTGTCCCAGCAGGCCCGGTGCCATGATCAAAAAGCCAAAATTCCACTGATGGCACCAGCCCCTGAGCCACGTGTTAATATTAGGTGTGTTTTCCTGTTCCTTATGTTTCTGCTTATTTAATTTATTGGAGTAAAACAGATATCAGGCTTGAATGCATATCCAAATGCACAACATAGAAGCATTTCCTTCCTATCACAATAATAGATATAATGTGCTATATATTACATAACATTTAACATAAAGTGCAAATGTCAGTTTTACTACAGCAAATAGTATCTTGCTCTCCTAAAATGAACACATTTGCTTTTGTTCTATTAATTATGGTTAGTGAGTACAAGGATCTGATAAAGCACTTCATAATTTTCTGTTACACTATGTGTGACACTGTGAATGTCAAATTCATGACATTGGGCATTATAGGTTGTCGTGTGCTGTAATTATGTCATTAATTGCTACTTAATTAAGTGTTTATGTACGTACTTTGTGTATGTAAGACTTTTTAAAGAGTATTTTCTATATTGAAGGTATTGCTAATGTTAATTTTTTTAAAAAAGAAAATGAGATTTTTCAGAGTAATTTGGCGTTAGTTCACCTACAATTTTTGTTGTAAGAGGCAAATTAAAATGCATCACAATGTCATCTAGACAAACCTTTCTTAAAGCAGCATGCCTGTTTTGAAGCTAACACAGAAATAGCTTCATATACCACTGAAATACATTATCCCTCTGACTTACGTGGAGTAGCTTCTTAACAGTCCGTAGAAGTAATGTGCAACATTTTAGAGTAAGAAGTAATGAATAATTTTGTCAGCTGAATTTCAATGAGTATTTGAGGTAAGATGAGTATAGAGAAGCAGATTAATATTTTGTGAAATTGTAGCTAACACAACCTTAATTCCAAAGATGAGACATTATTTCATAACTGTAAAAGATCAGAACCTTCACCTTAAGGTTCTTATAGATTATCCAATCCTAATTACTTTTATTTTACCTTCATCTTCTCAGTCACCCCTAAGAATATGCTCACTGTATATGTCTACTCACAAGTACTAACAAAATTTTCAAGCATATTTCAAAGAAGCCAGAATTAAATTTACTTATTTTCTTCTCAAGGATATTTCTTCTTTGTGGAATTAACTGCAACAGTCTTGGCATCTCTTATTTATTTATTTATTTATTTTAAATTATTACTTTATATTTATTACCTGTTTTTTATCAGAATTTAACACTGCAAAAAGCCTTTTTTGGCTTTTAGTCCAGCCATTAAAAACCAGATCCATGCAAAAACCTCAAGATGGAGTGGTTACCTGAGGAAAGAGAAAGTTAAAAATGAAGGTGAAACTATAACTCCACTCAAGTCAATGGCAAAGTTCCCATTGTCTTCAGTGGGGCTGGAATTTCATGCAGAGTGTGGAATTAAAGATTTATTTTCCTGAAAATTAAAATATACCCCCCTCCCAATGTCATTTCACTGTGTAAAGACAGTACATCTATAGATTAAAAGCAAACTGCTCTTATCCTTCAAATAACTAATGAAAACACATTTCAGTGACAGAAAAGCAATTTCCTCAAATCAGTACTGTATAATGTTATAAGCTCTGCATTTAGTAATATGTGAGTTAAACTGCAGAGAATAATGGTTATATTAAAGTACAGACTAATATAATAAAAGCTGGTGCCTTTGCCTCTAACTTCTGACAAAGAGGGTTATAAGTCTTTTCAAACATCAGAAGTTTCAGTTTTATGATTTCCACGTAAGCTGGCTGATAAAAGGCATGCATCATAGCTTTCCTTCCCCCTGTTATGCATAACTTCCAAGCTCCCCACATCTGGGTAGGGGGAGCTGAGCAATACTTTCTTCAGTCTTTCCAATGACTTGGCAAAGTTAACCATTTTTCCTGGGATGCTGTCAAAATTCCTTGATATCTAAGAATCTAGACCACAGGGGGTGACATAGAAACAGAATGTTTTATTTTGAAAGGATAAGAGAGAGAAGATTTTAGTAACAAGCTTATGAGTATAAGAATTGAAAGTTAGGTTTGCACATTGCATTTTTGTTTCCACTGTGCTCAAAAATGCTGCACATTCTCCAGACTAAACTACCCCAGTTCTCTCAGCTGCTCCTCATAA
>NW_009234951.1:0-1478 GCF_000690835.1 Fulmarus glacialis | reverse complement strand
CCCAGGGAAGTGGTGGAGTCACCATCCCTGGAAGTATTTAAAAAATGTGTGGATGAGGTACTTAGGGGCATAGTTTAATGGGCATGGTGGTGTTGAGTTGATGGTTGGACTCGATGATCTTAGAGGTCTTTTCCAACCTTAATGATTCTATGATTCTATGATTCTTTCTCTCTTTAATTAAAAGATTTCTCCTTGGTTTTGGGCTAACACATTAGTGTTACATGTTATGTGTTGTATAATCTTGGCCAGGTAAGAGAGAGAAAAAAAAAAAATTCTGTTTCATAGGGAGTCCTGATTTGAGCTCTGTGATCAATGGCTACAAGCCAAAAGACTTTAAATAACATCTGTTGGAAAAAAGGCCTAAGGGTGCAAGTGTAATGGTGATTTAACAGCAACCACATCTCAGCAGTGTTCTACTTCCCTCCTGAGTGCACAGAGATATATATGGTCTGAGCATTTTCATTGGTAGCTAGTTTTATGTTTGAAGATACTATTAAGTGGGAAATGACAAACTAGGGAATTTTTGCGCTTTGATAGAGGGGGTGGTGCATGCCTGTGGCAACAAGAGAACAGCCACTCTGACCATGGTTTACATGAAGTCGTGGAAGCGGGTTCTGGGGGAGAAAGGGCACCCCAGCATTTATAGCATATAATCACTTCCACAAAAGCTCACTGATAACATTCTGTGACTAGTTTTGCAAGCCCTGGCAGAAACAGACTAGAAGAAGCAAAAATGGTGATGAAATAAAGACAAGTCGTCTCCTGTAAACTCCTAAACCCTAGTGCACTGCTAACATTTGCAGAGCCCTTTTAAGGCTGCAGGTTGTTCAGCAAGAACCAAAATCCAGTTCACTGCCTATTGTGTATCTAGGTTCATCTGTCAATTATGTAGAGACAGGGTTATATACACACTGCTGAGTGTGTGTATAGCACTTGTGGACACATCCAGCTCTCCAGGCTTCTGCCACTACTGTTCTTTAAGAACAGAGTTCACATTTTGTGCTTTTTCTTTCCTTTTTTTTTGGAGGGGAAGGGGTATAAGGGGAGAATAAGTTGGGGCTTAAATGAAATACTAGCAAAGATGAAATATTACCAAGTCTAGGATAGTGTAAGAAATATTTCTTCTCTGCAAGAGTAATTAGGCATTACTAGTAAATTAAAAAAGGAATAATAATGATACATAGCAGCAGAGGAACTGGTAGCTCCTTCACTAGGTATTTGAGAGAAGCATTCTAATGAGCCATGTCTACAGCATGATATAAGCGTACTGAATCTGATTGATCACATGCATGATCATCTTGCGGAGATAGTTTATCACTGTGCATCACTAAGTTCCCTCATAGAGCAGCAAAGACCAGGACAAAGTTTTGGAAAAAAATACAATACTATTCTGTTTACACAGCTGGTAAGTATGCCAATGCTTGACTTGGAAGAGTTGGGATTAATGGGTGTGGGAAGACACATAATGAGCGATTCAA
>NW_009234950.1:0-19031 GCF_000690835.1 Fulmarus glacialis | reverse complement strand
TTAAAGCCCTCTCGATAAGCCCTGCCAACACATAGGCGAGAACCCTTTTCCCCCTGTGAGACAGCTGAACTCCGTTTGTGGCCAGCAGGCCCAGTGCCGTGTAAACCTCCTGGTGGAAGGGTTTAACTAAACTGTAATAAAACCTGCAATTTTATCTGTAAATTTTAGATTAACAGGTCAGTCATACAGACACTCATTGACACAATGTTTGCTGAAAGAAAATTAATTTATTGGGATCTTTTACAGAAGGTAATTTTCATGTGGGGAATCTAATCTCCTAAACAGGACATTCAGCTGCTGTTTGGATGTGGCAGCAGTCTCCATTGCAAGGGTCCCTATAACCAGATTTTTAGCTTGACGAATGAGATTCACCAAACCTGCGTTTTGCTGAATTCTTACAATCCAGGTAGTCAGAGGTCTTACATGATAGCTCAAGGATATACATGATCCATTTCTATTGAATATCTTAAACTACGTAAAAAAATATGTTAATTATCTCAGCTACGTACAAAAGTGTCCTAAATGAACATTTCCTTATCTGCAGGAAAAAATTATACTGACTTTTTAGAAATATCTTAGCCACGTGCAGCTGGACCTGTCTGGCAGAGTCCCTGTGAATGCCTGACACTGTACCAAGGATGTTTATCAGTACATCTATCCATATAAATGGTGCCTATCAATTGGTCCAGGTCCAGCAGGAGCTTCCTAGAGGAGGGATATGATGCCAGGACTGTCTGAAATTCCCACTTGAAGAGGTCCTGTGACAATGAGTCAAACGCATTGTTTTGAAACCAGATAGCAGCTCAGTCAACCACCTTGTCTCACATCAGTCCCTTGTCTCATCTTTGCTGATGACTAATGTGAAGTTCCTGAACCACTCAGGGAATTGATGACTGAGTGTGCTGCATATGTGTACAGGCATAGCCCTGACATCCTGCTACTCCCCAAACGTAACTTGAATTTCCTCGTTATACAACAATTATAACTTTCATTCCATAAATTTTGCTAGAGGGTCAGCCTGTTTACAAGCAACAATTTCTTTTCAAAGAGACTGATTTTTTAACATAAATGAGATAAAAACGTTATCCCCATGTAAATATATTCATTCTCTTTTGTGAAAGCTGAATGTCTGGCAGTATTTAAGCATTAATGTCTTTCAAGCCATGCTTAACACCATTTTTTCCTGTTGCTTAATAGGCATGTGCAATCTACTCCCAGGTGAAATAATGAGCTACAGTCAGAGTTACAGCAGCTGGAGGGGTATCCTTCCACTTTGTTGAGTTAATTTTTATCAACTCTAGGAAGGTCATTCCTGACAGATTTTGTTAAATCTGTTCTTAAGGGCTGCCAATCTTGAGTCTCTATAATTTAACTCACTAACCTATTTAGTTCTTAGAAGCCCTTCTGATAGAAAATCCTTCTTAAAGTCTAGCCTAAATTTGTGTTGCTTTATTTTAAGTCTGATACTTTTTGTCTTCTCCACTATGGACATTGAGAACAGAAGCTTTTTACATACATTAAGACTGCTAACATGTCTTCAGTTTTCTCTTCAGGCTATAACAACTCTGCTTGCTAAAACTCTCTTACTAACCCATAGGAGCTAGAACTCCGTCACCCTTATGGCTTTTTTTTTTCTGGATTTTTCCAAGTTGTACCACATCTCAGATCTGCAAGTATCATGAACATGCTATATTTACAATAAAGGACATGTATTTTGAGAATAGAAAGCAGATTTCTACAAGGTTAAATTGCTAATATGAAACTCGTGTGAAAAATTTATGGAGTTTCACACGCAGAATTACCATAAAACATACGGATAGAAATAGTGTTAATTGTGTGGGTTCTGCCAAATCCAGCTTTGATTTTGAGTTTTATTCAGTATGACAGAAATTCAGGGAGCATCATCCTGTAGTCACGGATTCAGCAAAGTTATGTAATCATGTACATCAAAAGTACTGTGGGAAAGAATCTTATTTTTCATTAAGTAATTGGACTGATGAACTGGTTCAGAAAAAATAGGTCAATGGCTCCTGGGTGCATATTCTCATGGATCCCAAGCTAATTGGTTTCTTCTCATATCTTCACTGTCCTTGCCAGCACAAAGCTTGCACATCACCTTTGATCATTCTCCCACAGCCAGTTGCTGGTTGCATTTTCTGATTTAGAACTGAGTTCCTACATGGCAGGTATAGAAGGAATGAAATTTAGAGGAAAAGATTTGCACTATCCCCTTTGCCTGCTCACTGTCTCCCCATTGTTTGGGATCACAAAAGCAGCAGCATCTTGCATAACAATGATGTCAGGCATATAGTTTATTGCATATAACTTTTTCACATAGTTATTCTTCTGCCTAGCAAGTTCTTAAACTACCGTTTGTTAGATTTTGAGAGGCAGTCTAGGGAAGGATCAATTTATATTTGCCTTGTGTCTTGTATTCTTTACCTACATATCTGCAACTGACCAATGAAAGATTTTTGTTCTGATCCGGTATCATGGTTCTTGTATTGCTATGTTGTACATGTGTTTTAATGATTACTTCATTTTGTCTCATTAATTGCTCCATGGCAAAAATCAGCACCTTTATCTATTGTATTCCTCAACATCTTCTTGTCTTCCCTTCTATCACTAAATCCCTTTCCTCATTCTTTGCTATTTTTTGTCTTTTCTCTACCAACTGATCATATTCTGCAGTTTCCTTTTTTCCCATTACCTCTCCTCTGTTTTCTTTCACATATAAAGTAAAATAAGACAAGGATACAGAAAACCATTTCCACTTTTTTTGTGGGCTGCTGTGTTTATTTAATGTTCTTACTGTCCTTATTCTTCATCTGTTTATATTTCTTATGTGTTTTTAGGACAGTGACTGTGCTTGGTTTGCTAATGCTGTTAATGTTTATAACAACATGCCTGAAGTTTTACTTTCCCTATTGCAGTTTCTATATTAGCAAAAAAAAAAAACCTAATAAAAACCGCACAATTGTACTGCCCTTTCCATCTGGTATGTCACTGAGATGCCACTCAGATGACACTTAGAAAAAGCATTGTCACAATGTGCAGGAACCAGTAATAATGAGGTTAATATTGTTTATTTCTTTGATTACAGTACCTTTATTATTGTGCTGTCAGTGTTGGGATTATTTCCTGTTCATGTGCTTAGCCTCTCTCCTAAGGTGATTTTGAGTAACTGAGAGAATATTTTGTAAATGTATAAAATTAGATGGGAACGTGTGCTCTTTATGGCTTTTTTATAATTAGCCACTGCCAGTATGATGTCCCTCATTTTATCTAAAAGTTTGTCCTTGAACAAATTCCAAGCATCTTCTCTTCTCATTGTGCTTTGTGATGATCTTTGCCTTTTCATTGATTCAGCACTTACCTTTGAGCCTCACTTTTCAAATATGTTGAATTTGCCTTTTATCAGCTTAAAAATGTGGATCTCATGCATATTTACATTGCAAGCTGTGACAGCTCTGGAAGAGGTCAGTTGTGTCAACTGCTCTATGCGTCCACAAGAAACTCTATTATCTGTTGAACAGCCACAACTTTACAATGTGTGAAACTAAGCATATTTTTCTAATAATATTACGTCCTTATTTTGGGGATTTAGTTACAGCTTTAAATAAGATTGATCTCAAATTAATACTGAAAAGAAACAAAAGTAAAGTTTGAATGATAAACCTTTGTTTCATCGTAGTTTTGTGGCTGCCACCAAGAAACTCTGTTAGTTTTAAAATGATAGCTGTGACTTCCTTGTCATTGTAATATCAGTTTTCCTGATTATGGGATGAGAAGGGCAAAGAATTTTGACAAAAAAAGTCAGTCATTACCAGTGTTGGTTGATAAGGGTGTTGGATCAGACATTTCATTGGCTAGAACATGATTCAAAGCTGTTCTTTGCAGTACAAGGAGGACATAAAATATTTCTTCTCTTTACTTTGAATTTTATTTCTCCTTTTATGTACCTGGACTAAGTCTGTGATCTCATTTAAAAAACATGCATCTGTTGATGATGATCAACACTGGTTTCAATTATTGATGAGACTGGGTTTTGGCTTGAACTGGATTTCAACCTCATGGAGAGAGTCAAGGCAAAGGAAAAATTACACTAGTACAGTAGGTGAACCCAGCCCTGACCTTTGACATTTCAGAGTAAGAGTTGCATGAAAGAGAAAGAGATGAGGCTAGGACAGTCAAAAAGCTACAAAGAGGAGAAATAAGGCAAGGTTTTACTAAAAGAAATAGTAAAACTAACTCCTAGTGGGAACTGTTTTCTTTGTTTTAGACTAACCCTAACTTATCCATAGAGATGTTCTTGAAGCAATTGCAGTATACTACCTGCACTGCTTCCTTTGACTTGACCTAAAGATCAGTTATTGTAATTTATATTTGCATTGGCACTACTACCGTTGCTGCTATTTTGCTGGTTCCTGTGATCACTCTGAGGGATATCAGTCTCTTACGCTAATATGTACATTTCTATCTCTTTTACAGTGGCAAGATCTTTATTATATTACAAAGGAATATACAACAATATTTTTGGAGCCTCATGGTGCTCTGATGATGACAGGCTGAAACTACCCAGAAGGAAGCTCTAACATCCAATGAAACAGAAGCTTCAGCTCTTCCCAGTGCTGAAAAAAATAGAGTAGAAATAAATGTAATTTATCACTTATGCCAGCACCTGCCAAACACTTTAAACCCTGTTGTGTAGCTTTAAATTCTATAAATAAGTTAGTAATAAAAAGAAGAAGTTACTGTCTTAAGAAAGAGGATAAATGGAGATATTTTTATGTAAAAACATAGAAAAGGAATTCAAAAGGAAAGAAGGCAGTGCTTGACATTTTTTCTTTGAGTTAGAACAGACTTGCGACAATTTCATGCAATATTTTGATAGAAGGAGGAACACTTTCATCAGAATTTTTTATTTTTGAGTTCTTATTAATACATACTTCAGTCCCTAGTTAGACTATGGAATGCATTGTTACAGAGGAATACAGTAAGATTCAGAAAGGATTTCTATGGATATTAAGACTGTTACAATTAATAACACTTATTTTATAAGGGAGCATATGAATTTCATATTTTGGGGATTAAGCCTGCATTTAACTATTAGAAACAATAATGTTCTCTGATATAGGAAGGAAATTATAATTCCTCTTCAAAATGAGATGTTTGAAAGGACAGCATAGGAATTATCAGATATTATTTCTTGTGTCACGGACCTCACATTTTTAGCAAGTTCTCAAAGTTAAGTCTCCCATTCTTCCAGCCAAAAAAAGAAAAAAAAAAAAAAGAAAAAAAAAAGAAAAAAAAAAGAAAAGAAAGAAAAAAAAAGGAAAAAAAAAAAGAGAAAAAGGGATTTTACCCATACTTTAGACTAAAAAGATTGTTGTGTTTTGAAATGCATTTTTCCTCCTCAGATTTCCTTTTGGAACTTTCTCATTCCAGGAGATGCTAGGAAACAAGGTAACTAGAACGGAATGTAAGATCTTTACCCAAGACCCATCAGAGCACTAGGTCACCTCTTCTGCAGTCGTTCATATTCTCACAGTTTTATCAGAGATTCTTACAGTGACAGGGAAAGCATTCCAACAGATACAAAAAACAGCAAGAAATGCATCACTTTCTTGTTCCTGTTACATATCTCCCAAGGCTTTTTCCTGTCATTTTCTGACCTTTTCAGCTTGCTTTAATTAATAAAAGATAAGTAGTCTTGGTTTTTCTCTCCTATCATTATGTTCATTCCTACTAAACGATAGGGTGTAGGGTTTAATATGTGTAGGAAAAAAACCAAAAGTACTTAAAACAAAACAAACAAAAATATTCCAAATATCCCTCATAATTCTGTATATTTTAGAAAAAATATTTGCACACATTTAGAGACTCATTTGAGACATTTTTTCGTATTGAGGACCATCACCCTTGGTAAACAGTGACAGTGAAATGACCACTGAAGTAAAGATGGTTTTCACTATCAATAAGAGTATAAAAATCTGGTCCTTACACATCTGGCATTTGTTTTTAAACTACTTGGTACACTTAATTAGCATAACAAAAGCTTAAACTTTAACCTTTCTTGTAGCCTTTTAATTTTTAAGGAAGTGATTTTGAATGGTCAGAAAGCATACGGGATGCTGTCATTGCCCATCACATACGCACACTGCACCATAAGAATGACATAAACAGTGAGCCAAGTGCAGATTAAGAAGGATAGCTACTTGAAAGTCACTTCTTTAGTTCTTTAATGTTTATAAACACCTCCACTAAACTACCTGCTTTGGGGGGGGCGGGGGGGAAGTAATCTTTTTGTTTCTATGTTAGGAGGAAAGTGGAAATGGTATTGAAAACTTCGTAGTTCTCTAGTAAGGGCTCCATTTGACCACTGCATCTTTTCACTCTGTTTATTTCTATGTTTGTCATTTCTATTTTTTCTTTTTTCTGGGCACTGTGAAATTAATACTTCAATGAGAATTATTTCTCTGTTGCAGTTTCTACATTATCACTGCAGTGAATATTGTTGTTTGTAGCAAAGGCTCTATCACAAGGCAAAGGAGTTTTATTTCTTTTTGTGCGTGTCAATTGAAACAATTTATTTTAAGACTTCGAGAGTGAAAGAAAAAGCTAAAAGCAAAAAGAGGCTAATAAAAGTCAATATATCCCCTTTGAGCAGTGTCAATCAATTTGAGTGAAATAGATTCCCTGTTTGTTCGATAAGAAAAGAACTTCGTGTCACAAATGACCTGGAAAATTCTTGGGTGTCCTCATTATCAAGAAATATCTGGTGGTTTAGTCTTGTATTGCCTATTTAATTGGTAATAGTATATTCATATTAAGCTATCTGTTTCTGTTAGACAATTTAGAAGAACATATCATTTCATTAAATTATGTTATACTGCAAGATAAGTAGAAGTTCCCATGATAAAAAGTGCTACGGTAAGTCTGGAATTCATTAGACATCTAAACAGCATGGTAAATTGAAAATATATAGTGGATTTTTAATCAACTCAGCAAAGACATGGGATTGAAATTTTTATAATTCTTTGTTCTAGTCAAAGATAGATTCTATTATATTCTTACTGTGTCTTATCTAATCTCGCTCATACTTTAGTGGTAAAGGTAGTAGTAAAAAATAAATAGGGAAAAATAAATTTACTTTAAAATAAATTTACATTTAAATGATATCAAATATTCAGCTTATATCTTGAATCCAGCTTTCTTGAAAATATTCATCATGTGAGTGACATCGAACCTTTAAAAAAAGTAGAAATATAAGATTTTAATAAATTATTCTAATGAATAATTTATGTTTGGATAAGTAATCCGTGTCTAGGTACCTAACAAAACTCTTTTTTTCAACATATCATATAGTTACTGTGTGGTTAGCACATCATGCTACAATGGGCTTAAATTGGGGAATGTTAAGGACTACTTTGTCTGAACTTTCATAACAGGTTTGTTTTATCTGGCTTTTGACTATATTTTTTCCTTGTTTTGTGTTTTCAATTGCCAGTATTTAAATTTAGGCTTTGTTTTTCCCTCTTTATTTCACTGACCAATAAAAACATACAACCTCTATGCAACCCAGTGTTAGAAAAGATTCCTCTGAGGCATCTAATGAGATTTTTTTGTTTGTTTTTAAGAATGTTTAGAATGATTTTTAGTCCTTATTCATACCAATCTTGTTGAGGGAGTTAGATGTTAAAAAAACACAACTTCTTTTTCACCCCTGCCATAAATATTATACAATACACACACTACAATACACAGCTTGACCATAATTTTCTCCCTTGTTGATGACAGGCTCCAAACAGCTTGCTTCTGCCTACAACCCTTTGGTAAATTATCCTCTTCCTACATAGCCGACTGCTCTGCTAAATACCAAATTACTAATACTGGGGTGGGGGTAGAGAGGAAATAAATGTCTGGTAAAATTTCTGTATAGAAAGTTGAAATAGGATAGCGTGCCTACTTTCAGAAATGAGTAACCTTTATATATGGGCAATTGCAGACAAGATTTGAATTATCAAAAATATCTGTGCCTGCTGGTGAAGCACTAAAAAAATGTGGGTTTAGATGACTTGACAGTTTATCTTCCCTTCTTGTGGCTCTGCATGAAGGATGTTGCATTCTGGACTACTGAATTACTGTTGGCTTTCTGCTTTATTATTCCTAGACATTACAGACAAGGAAAGACAATTGACCTACACAGACTTTTTTCTACAGACCAAAAATAGATTAAATGTCTCCAGCTTCAAAGCATTGCTCGAAAGCTTCTTAATCCACAAGGCTCCAGCTGCTCTTCTTATGGCCACACCTATAAGCAATAGAAGTAGATTAATGAGAAATTCCTGTTTTCTCAAGCATTCCCCATTTAAGGAAAATGCCAAGGTGACACTTTTAACTCATCTTTCTCTTTAGCATTGACAATGTCTTACAAAAAAACCTCTATTCTGTCATCAGCTTCTTGCCTGAGAAATATGGATGTAGTTTGCCACATATGTGCTATATGTTTTAATTTGTATGCTTCTCCATAGGTGATAACTGAAAATGGTATTTGATCCCTCCATAAGTTAAATGAACATCCTAGATGCTACCTTTTTTTAATTCAGCTGAAATATCCTACAGTGGGTTCAACATTTCTAGAAAATTATTGTCCAACCACTATTAATTTATTTAGTATGTCTTGTGATAACATTACCCTTGATGAATTCATTTGGTATAACTGTAATTTTGTAAGTACTTTGGTAGGATTTCCAGAGTAATTCAGTATTAATTAAGTGGATCAATGTTGTTGAAAATCCCCTGATACACTGAGTATTTAGTATATTGGAAAACATCAAAATCTTCCTTAGAGGGAACAAATCCCTTATTGTTCAGAAAAATAACTATGCAGAAAGGGAAATAAGGAAGTCAGTGCAGAGTAATCCTTCCTCTCTTCTACGCTCTGCTTCACACTCTTAGGCAGTTCTTTGGAGTAGGCATTATGTTCTTTACTTGTGGTGACAATAAGGTGGTCTTCATGGCTGAATTATAGAAAGTGCACCTAGTTCAATGCTGTTGCCATAGCGTGTGCTAACAACGCCACTAGGTCTTACTGGCAGATAAAGGATATTTTAATGAAAATGGGAATAGCAGGATCAGGTCTTTTATTCAGTAAATTGTACAAGTGACTATTCTTTTCTCATGTTTAGATGTAAACCACAGGAAATATGGTGGGGTTTTTTCAAGTTATTGAACTATATGATAAATGCACTGCATGCTTTTCATAACCAGAAGGACAAAAGTTTACTGGCAGTCTAGAAAAAGTTAGAATTAAACTTGAAATAATTCAACTGCTGTTTGAAAAATGGTGACCTGCAACTGTGTAGACAAATAAGAAACCATAAAAGGGAGAGGGATAGGGGAGGGATACGCTTGCGTTATTATTGTGAGTTACATGAGTATTTCCAGGAGCTATTAATATGCAGAACCAAAGCTCTGTCTTTATTATAGTTTTCTTTAGGGAAAAAACCCAAATCAAACAAACAAAAACCTGCCACTCTACAGAACTGTAGAGGAGAGAGAAAGTGCCTTTCCAATAGTCTGCACCAACATTTCCCAGGGAACTGAGACATGTTTTGCTTGAAGAGAAAAATCTCTTTAAGTAAGCATCCTGTTGCTATTGTACTAACATGTCTCAAACATTCTTCCAAAGCAAACCCCAAAATATGGCACACCAACAGACTTAAATTTCTACTTTAATACTTATTATTGGCTTTTTTAACTGTATGCTTTCCTTCAGTACTTTAAGTTTTGTAACAAGGGAATAATAACATGTTGCTCTGTTACATTGACTCCATTTCACAACACAAAATAACAAGCAGTTGAGTATATAAAATGAAGTGGTTCAGCTAGTATTAGAAATTGAAGGGTGACCCTGTCATAAAAAATAAAATACCTTTGTTGTGTTCCTTTTGTTAAGAACTTTTGACATGGTTTCTAAAAAAATGAGTTGCAGGATAATATTTACAATTTCTCTGGCTGGAGTTTGAGAATAAAGTAGGCATTATGATTTCAAAATATCTGAGGGTATCATTACACTCTGCTTAAAGAAATAAGCAAACTGCTTGGCAAAGGAGAGATGGTATAGTGCAAAAGGATGTGGATAGAAGTCATGGATTTTCCAGGAACTAGAAATTAAGAAATTTATGAGAAATCAAGAAAAGGTTCCAGGAGGCAAGTCATATATCTCCAAATGCACCCAACATGCATGGGAGTAACGATGAAAATTTTGAGGGTGAGTGCAGTGAAGACAAATGCAGGTGGATGATGATATACCCTTATCACGCTGATAACAGAGACGGAAAAGAAAATATTGGAGGATGCGGGAAAGATTGTAGAACAAATAAATCAGAAAAATAAAGTGTGCTTTCTGGGCATAGAATGCATTACCTAACACTGAAGAGAATAGGGGATAATGGCAAATGGACTCAGGAGCTGAGAGTTCATGGAGTGAGAGCAAGCAGAAAGAATAAGAATTTGAATATTTTACAAGTGATTGAAGACATTACATGCTAGGCAGCTGTTTGTTTTTTTGTTTTTTTTTTTTTTCTTAAGGGGACAGTTCCATAATTACACAATTACAATTTAGTACAGAATGCTGGCAAGGAGTAGCTACTACTTGTTCTTTGTTGAGCTGGCTTCCACCCAGGAAGTTTGAAAAAGACACATGGTGAAGCCTCTCCATTTGACTAAGTTTAAAGCCTCCCTTTTGCAACTATTACACTATATTTCTCTTCTATCTCTCCTTTAGAAAGCATTGCATGACCCTGGGTGGTATATAAGAGTGCTATAAATCAAGGAGATGAATAAGGAATATTATCACTATGTCATACAGTATGAGAACCTGGAAGGATCTAAAGAAATTCTCAGGTAATAGGTTTAAAATAAACAACTTTAATATGTTTTCACTCAGCACAAGTATTACACTTTCCAAAAAGTCAAGAAAGGATTCAACAAGTCCATGATGGAATGGTCTATCTGTGGCCATCAGACATGACATTTCAGATACAAGTTTCAGCTATAAAAGTCCAACACTGTTGATTTCTGGAAGTGGAAGAACAAGGCCAGCCCTATACACATCCTGTTTTATATTCTTTCATACATATAAGTTATGGCCTGCTATTAGAGGTGCTGTACTTTACTGTGCCTCCTCTTATGGCTTTATACTCTTGGTAAAGCTTAGGTAGTCCAGAATCTGAGAAATTATTTATTTTGGAAACAACCAATCTTTGTTTTCCGGATGACATTTTTCTGGTACAACTTTTTTTTCTACTACAGGAAGTTTTTCTCATTAATTTCTGATTTAATTCTGTTCCTGTTTTGACTTAAAATGAGCTCTGTTTCAGCAGTGACTGATCTCATGCTTAAATCCTTTTTATTAATAGTTGCGTTTGTATGTCTGGAATGATTCTCAGTACATGGTTTTAGGAAGGAAAAGCCTAATGTCTTTCACAGGTAATATCTGAAATCTCTAAAAGAAGAGCCAAATCAGGGCAAGCTATAAAACACAGGCTGAAGTAGACTTCGTAAAGTAATATTTATAGTTCTAGTATTAGAGGAATTTATAGCATAGAGTTCTTATCATTCCTAGGAAGTTTTACATGTACATTTGCAAATATTCCAAGGACTGTGAAACACTTAGCTACTCAATGGAGGTTATTCCTGTCTTATGAGTTACTATGTAGTGATTTAAATTTATAAAAAAGTGTTTCTGAAGGATCATGTTAAGGGTAATAATGATTTTTTATCCAGATCTGTTCCGGAAATATGGATGAATGGCTTTCTTAAATCAACAGCAACAACAACAAAACAAAACAAAACCCCACCACCATACATTGTATTTTCTGGGTTCAGATTGTCTTTACATAACCAGTAAGTAAACTGAGTTTCCCTTGGTATCAAAGAACAAATTTATGTACTCTGAAAGTGCTTGGACTGTATATCCTATAATACAAATGAAAAATTATATAAGGCTTACCAAAAAGTTTCTCACACTAGACTCATGGTCATGCAAAGCTAAAGTCAAGGGAGTAAAAAAGCACTCTAACTGAGCATTTCGTTTTACAGCTGTATTGCTAAACTACAGAGAGAATATTTTCCTTCTAAAAGAATATCTCATTGTTTTAGCTCATCCTTTCATTATCTTGTAGAAAGATCAGTTACAACATAAATCTTAGCAGGAAAATAAGACACTTAACTGTACATTTTCAAATGACTTTAAAAGAACTACATGTTCCCATGCAACATCTATTTCCCTAAACTTTTTACATTAGATAACTCCATAATACCTTTCATTATGCCAAAAAGATGAATGGTTGTCTTAATAATAATAATTCAAGGAGCCAAAAAAAAAATACAATGGCATTCTATGAAAGGTGAAGCAAAAGGATACAGAATATGATTGGGAATGGTATAATTTATGCACATACAAACTCTTGAATTTTTGGATTATGACTTTTACTTCTGTTACTGCATTGTCCTTGAGAGCTAAAAGCCAGCATTTTTTTAAATGATGTTATGTTTGTAAATGTCTAGCAAGATAACAACATATTTCAAGTTATTTTCTGAATTCAAAAGAGGCTTAGATATTTAAACACAAAAAAAAGTATTTAGGCAGGGAACAGACATAAAATTTACATTAATTTTCTCTTCACCATCTCACAGTGAGGAATATTACAAGCTTCTGGCTGAATTATATTTGTTCTACTTTTCCTTCATAACAATAACCACCAAAATACTTTCTAGCAGTATTGGATAGAGAGCTTCTCTGGTATCTCAAGTTGTGGACTTGAATCATACATTGAGTTCAGGAATGTTTTTGGGTCCTGGTGCATTATGTAACTGAGAAATATGGGGTAAAAATCTATCTGTAGATGTCTTTCAGTAGTCTAGTCCCTCCTTTTTAGGAAAAGTCACATACATGTGGATGACCAGTGTTTAAACAAATAGTGCTGGGAACACCACAAACGTCAGTGTTTGCCTTCCTTGGCAATATGTAAGGCAGGATCAGGAACATGTATCATGAGAAACATAGCTCTGAGAAGCCAATAGACCTTGAAACGCTGTGGTACCCTTTCCAAGGGATGGATTTCCACAAGGTGGCTTCCTCTGGCCTGTAGAGGATAATCTGAAAGGAAATAAAACTGGTTTAGATAGATTTTTAAAATTGATACTTGGCCAGAAGGCCAGACTGGTTACTCCACTTCATATAGCTTTGTATTGGGCGTGGGTGGCAAGGTTTTGGTAGCAGGTGGACTGCAGGGTGGTCTCTGTGGGACCAGGGGCTGCCCTGTGCCAGACACAGTTGGTTCCAGCTGGCTCCACAATAGACTCACTGCAGGACACAGCTGAGCCCATCAGCCAAGTGTGTGGTGCCTCTGTGAAAACACATTTAAGAAAGGGAAAAAATGCCAGACAGAGAGCAGAGCAAGGGGTGTAAAAAGGGAGAAACAGCAGTACAAACACCAAGGTCAGAGAATGAGCAAGGGGAGGAGGTGCTCCAGGTGCCAGAGCAGAGATTCCCTTGCAGCCCATGGAGGAGAACACGGTGAAGCAGTTTGTCCCCCTGCAACCCATGGAGAACCACGCTGGAGCAGATATCCACACTGCGGCCAGTGGACAACCCCATGCCAGAACACCTGGATATTTCATAGAATCATAGGATCGTTAAGGTTGGAAAAGACCTCTAAGATCATTGAGTCCAACCGTAAACTTGTAGCAACTTCAGACCCAGTCTCAAATACAGCTAGAAATCACAAGAAAAAAAAAAAAAAGAAAGCAAAAAACCCTAACAATAAAAAGGTTGAAGTCCCTATTGTATGGTGAATTTTAAACATTGTTCCCTCTGGATGAGATCTACACTTTTTCTGACAGTGCACTTTCCAGGTTCATCCGCCACCACCCCTGCAGTTAATACAGACTGGTGTTATATTTCTGCCAGCAAAAGATTAGCTTGGTAAATCAACATGTTTTATTTGAAAGAAGAGGCCATCCAGGGACAGAGAGACTGATAACAGAACCTATTTTTTATTAGGGCACTTTCAGGTTTAGCCTTCAATAACAACCTTATTTAAATAGAAAGTTTATTGGTTGCTCCCTATCAGAGTCATAAGGCGCCTGTAAATGGACAGAGTTTTACAAATAAGAATACATGGGAACTTTAGTACAACAAAAGGTGCAGAATATTCCTTTTATACTTTCTTTGAAGTTAAAAACTGCAAATTAAACATTAAAAATGAATAAAACTCACACTGTAAGAAAAATGATGGCAAGTGAAACATAAAATTTCATTCTAGTTTAAATAATTTGATTGCTAGTTTAATAAAATGTTCTTCTTTCCTCATCGCCTGTGTTTTTAAGTAACATGAATTAGACAGCTTGGCAAGCTACACTGTGACCTGTATTTCCTTCTGCTTGTAGGTATTTTTTTGCTTTACTATGTATATGCTAGCTGCAGGAGGATGCAAAGGGGAAGGAGGTGTGGGCAAAGGCTAAAGGCAAAGACATTAGCTAGCCTGCCAAATGGTCAGCAGCAAGGCTAACACATGGGACCACAGGCAGGTCAACATATTCCTCAAAGCACTAATTCAAGACCATCCAAAATTTTCTGCCTTCTCCATCCTGTAAGAAAAGCACATTCTTTCTGCAGTGTTGACCTCATTTCTGATGTCAAGACGACAGCAACCTACAGGGAGAATTAGCCTCGTCCTTTCCTTACTCCCCGCTCTTCACCTGCTCCATGCTGTATTACTGAATTACTTTTCATGTTGTCACAACAGCTAGCATGTGGCCACATCTTTTCTAGTCCTATCTTCGACATTCTGCCAGCAGTGTTCTACATTAAACATTAAAGCACTCCTACGTGATTTAGAGGAGGGTTTACATGTTATGGATCTTCTCTAATGTTAGAAAGGCTATAGGTGGCTGTTACTATGGTTTCACACTTTCCTTTCACTGCCAGAGTCAGTATAATGGTACTGCATTGCACTGATTTTTACCCATCTATCTCTTCCTACAACATGCTCAAGAATTACTACTCACCTGAAGCTATAATAATTCTGACTACATATCACCAGAAAGGCAAGACTGATTTTCTTGGTTGCCACTTTTCATATATAACGTTACACGTTTTATGTGCAGAAGGATCAAAGGGAAAGCCTAGTGCCAAAACAGACTCTAAAGCAGATCCCAACTGCCCATCCCTCTTAACTACAAATAAAGAAAGAAGATAAAGTGTCTTCCAAACACTGAGGAAATTAGTTTCTGGATCTGAAATTAAAATGTGAGACTTAAGTCCATTTCACCCTGTCCTAAGTGTTAGGAATGGGGAGATAGGCTTCTTGTTTACTGGAGAGAGGTATTTGGGAAATTCCTTCAGTTGTGTCAGGAGTACTCAATTCTATCTGAATTGGCTGCATTTGTGAAAAGAAATCTAAAGAAGAAAATCTATACCGTATCATCCTTTTATATTGCTTAATTACAGCCTATAGCCATATAAGTATTTCAGCTACACAAGCCTTCAAAAATACCCTTTGATAGGTAGATATTCATCAGCCAACAGTTTTCTATTTCTTCTTGTTTCTGTTTGTTGTCCATTTCGAGCCTATTAGAACATTAGCATGCTATTTAAATTGCTATTCCTAGGCAACATCAATGATTATGAGGAAAGGCCAGATTAGTAATGTAATTTTCTAGTTGCTATGTGAAAAGCAACCACTTAGAATCAGGTGGGTATTTTTGGCTGCACCTCAGTCCTTATTAATGTATGCTTCCTTTTAAGTATGGTTAAATTACTAACCCTGGAATCTATAATAATGAACAAAATGTTGTGTAATACAGAATTTTTACATAATTAATGTCTCATCTAGCAGCTCTGTAACACATTAATCTCTGAATAACCTTCAATTCATACCATAACATGGATGTTAATGGTAGAAATTAGAGCTGAAAATACCTGTTTGGTCTTCTATTTCATGTAGTCACTTGATTGTTCCCTCAAGAATATTTTCCAGTGCTTTGTCTCAACTAGATTTAAATGTACTTAGCCATAAAGCTTCTACTACTTCCCTTTGTAGACTGTGTCACCATGTAATAGATTTCACTATTGGGAATCTTTACCCTATTCAATCGTGGTAAGATATTTCACCTTCTCAGAAATAGGAAAGAGGAAAACCATAACAAAAGCAAAAATATTTATTGGCTAGAAGCTAGAAGGAGAGTTCACTTCTCTTAAAAGCTCACTCCTTCTATGAAGCTGTTTTAATTTCCTGTTGTCGTGATTTAACCCCAGCTAGCAACTAAGCCCCACCAGCCACTCATTCACTCCCCCCCCCCCCGGGAGGCTGGGGAAGCCACTCCCCCTCTGGGAGTGGGGTGGGTGAGAGAATCAGAAGGGTAAAAGTGAGAAAACTCATTGGTTGAGATAAATACAGTTTAATAGGGAAAGCAAAAGCTGCATGCACAAGCAAAGCAAAACAAGGAATTCATTCATTCCTTCCCATCGGCAGGCAGGTGTTCAGCCATGCCCAGGAAAGCAGGGCTCAATCACGCTTAACGTATACTTGGAAAGACAAATGCCATCACTCTGAACATCCCCTCTTTCTTCTTCTTCCCACAGCTTTATATGCAGAGCATGACATCATACGGTCTGGGATATTCCTTTGGTCAGCTGGGGTCAGCTGTCCCAGCTGTGTCCTCTCCCAGCTTCTTGTGCACTCCCAGCCTGCTCGCTGGTGGGGTGGGGTGAGAAGCAGAAAAGGCCTTGACTCTATGTAAGCACTGCTCAGCAGGCACTAAAACACCCTGTGTTATCAACACTGTTTTCAGCACAATCCACAACATAGCCCCATACTAGCTACTATGAAGAAAACTAACTCTATCCTAGAGTGCTAGCTAAAACTAGCCCACCTGTAGTGTGAAATCTGCTGTTGCATTTTTCATCACGTCTTCCTAAGGTAAAGGCAAATCCTACATGTTCCCTTTGACTGTGTCATTTAGCTCTCAATTAACATTTCTTCTTTGTAGTTGCAAGATTGTCTTGCCCTGGAAAATAAACTGCTGAAATATCCACATAACTGTCAAATTTCTTTAAGTCAGATTTATTAAAAACAGAGAAAATGGATTTAAGAAAAATAAAGAGACTTGTTAAGTGTCTCAAGATGTTATAACCTTAATGAGGCATTATCTTCATAGCTCCCAAGGAGGGAACAAACTTCTATAAGTAACAGAACAAGTCCTGGCTCTGACTGACCTGTGACTTGCAAAGAAGTGTTTATGAAGGTACACTATTTTTCAAAGCAATCAGTCAGGGACAGACATGAGGTTAGTGGTTATATACATTACTAGATCATTGGCTAGAAGATACCAAACTGACTGACAGATATACATACAGTGACCCATTCCTAATATGTTCCTGGCATACAGTGTGTAGAATATTTTGACTGGTACTAGGGTTCAAGAAAATACATTTTCTGGGATGTAAAATAGCATAGTCACTGTCGAACTATATAATATAAGGCTACATGAAGAGAACAAAGTCAAGTAAAGGGCAAGGTAGGAAACAATAAAATTGTATTGGGTTTATGTCTAATAAGGTTTACTAACAAGTTAGTGTTACAGAGAAGAAATACACAGCATTTGCAGGGAAAGACAGGCATACACGTGCACACACCCCCAAACTCCCCTCCATGCAGAATCCTGGCCTTAGCAGGTCAAAAGATTTTTGAGGAATGAAGGGCTTCTGGAGCAGGCAGAGAGAGAGAGGGCTGCTGCTCTTGGAGCAGGCAGCTCCCTCACTACTGCAGCAATCTCACACCAATTCTGCAGAAACAGTTCCTGTGACACCTACTTCTTCCCCCCACCCCCATTCCAAATCCTGTCATTTTATATGATGTTTGCATTCATAGGTAGTTTTAGCTTTCAGTCTCTGCAGCCTAGACTATGCACTGCACGATGAGGGTGTTACTTTCCCAGGCAGGTGCCTTACGCTGTTGCTCAGCTATTTTTTCTTGCTTACCTGCTTCTTTAGTATGCTGAAAGCAGTCTTTTCCCCACTGTCAAGGTTGTACTTCTTCAACAACCAGTAATTAATTTACCATCTGTAGGTTGTTTATAGGTCTAGGTCCTCTGTGTTCAACTATATTTTCAAGGCACTTGCTATTATCCCATGCTTAAACTCTACATCATAACAAGAGACACCTGGTACCACGCTGCAGTTCACACAGCAAGTTCTTATAACAAGCTTAAAAGGTCAGGACAGAGTCATTGCACAGCTGGCATAAGCTTTCGTTTTCACTTTTACTGGGTCATTGTGTGGTATCCCTGTTCTCTAAACTATCAATTCTTTTTTGTTGGATATGTAGATGCTAGGGGATAGGGGAAAAACAGAAGAAAAATACTAAGTCATGTTTACTATGAGTGAGTGCATACCTATTTGCAAAATTTAAGCAGATGCTGCATCAACAATCAGGTCAAAATTTTTCTGGTCAAAAGAACTTTACCTCTGCTCTAGGAGAAGGCAGTTTCTTCAGGCTGAAGCTTTTCTACTCTGCACAAGTCTTGTACCTTGATTAAGAAATTAAGAAAGAGAAACTGATGTTTCAGAAACATGTGGTTTGCATTTTCAGCTTTCAAGGAATTAACAGATAGCCCTTTGTTCTCCCATTATAGAGAATTTATGCATTTAAGTGTAGATCAGACTATGGAACAGAAGCCTTCTGTGGCTTATGCTTTTTCATAAAGCTAATTTATTTATTTTTCTTGCTTGGTGGTTAAATAGAAAATTAACTTCCTGACACAGCTGGTAAGTAAGCCTACCAGGGGAGGTGCCTCGCTTGACCTGCTGTTCACAAATAGAGAAGGACTGGTGGAAGATATGGTGGTCGGAGGTCGGCTTGGGCTTAGCAACCATGAAATGATAGAATTCTCGATACTTCATGAAGTAAGGAGGGGGGCCAGCAAACCCCAGCAAACCAGCTACCATGGACTTCCGG